>NC_054500.1:28178312-28375340 GCF_017639515.1 Carcharodon carcharias
AGAGGGACCTTGCTGTGTATATCCACAGGTCCCTGAAGGTAGCAGGGCTGGTAGATAAGGCGGTTAAGAAGGCATATGGGATACTTGCCTTTATCATTGATGTATAGAATACAAGAGCAGGGACGTTATGCTTGAGATGTTTAAAATACTGGTTAGGCCACAACTGGAGTACTGTGTGCAGTTCTGTTCACCACATTATAGGAAGGATGTGATTGCACTGGAGAGGGTGCAGTGGAGATTTACCAGGATGCAGAGGGTCTGAACTATGAGGAAAGATTAGACAGGTTGGGATTGTTTTCCTTAGAGCAGAGAAGGTTGAGAGGGGACCTGAGAGAAATGTATAAGTTTATAAAGGGCATAGATAGAGTGGACAGGAAGGCACTTTTTCCATTAGTAGAGGGGTCAATAACCAGGGGGCATGGATTTAAGGTAAGATGTAGAAGGCTAAGAGGGGAGTTGAGAAATATTTTCACTCAGGGAGTGGTGGGAGTCTGGAACTTGCTGCCTGAAACGGTGGTTGAGTTAGAAACTCTCGTAACATTTACAAAGTATTTGGATATTCACTTGCGCCAAGCGCTGGAAAATGAGATTAGTGTAGTAGTTTGTTGACCAGCGCAGACACAATGGGCTGAATGGCCTCCTTCTGTGCTGTAAACGTCTATCGGTCATCACAGATGGGCCGTAGCGGTAAGCAGGCTGCCTCCCCTGTGGATGTCCTGAGAGCACCAAGACATAACGGCAGGGTTAGGAAGGTTAAGAAGATGTAACTCTTTTGAGTTCAAACAATTAAACTAAATTAACAAAGTGAAGGACAAATCAAGCACAGTTACATAGCCTGGGCATGGATGTTAATCACTTGTACATAATGGTCACCATTGTCAATAAACTCTCAAGAATGTCTCCCTGCCTATGGCTCCTTGTTCTGCTGAGCAGTGTTCTTGTCACTCAGATGTGAAACCTTTCTGCACAAGACAAAGGCAGGTGTCTCAGTCCAGGGCCTCTTCCCTGTGCTCTGTGCAGCCTTCAGGCCAAAGTGCTGGTCCGGCCTCACATTCCCTGGACACATTACTGATGCCTGCATCTCGACGATGCTTGTCATTGCTACCAGAATGTTGTGGGCAGGCGTCACAGAGTTCCATCATTCTCTCAGCACCTTTAAGGTGGGGCTGGCCCCATCTCTTCATCATCTGTGACCAATGGCACTGTGCTCCTGAAGGGGGCCAGGTGCTGAGGGCAGGCAAAGGATAGGGTGCTTTTAAAGTTTCATGACTGCGTTTCCATATGACCCTGATCACAGAGCTCAAGCGATTTACCCTCGGCCAGACAGGAGTCAGACATTCTCAAAGGCTATGAGAAGAATATGGACTGTCCTCATTGCATGCCTTCATCATCTGGCTGCAGTTGAGCGACTATTAGGGCCTCCATTGCTTCTCCATGGCCGGAGCATTATCACTGTTGCCATAAGCCAGACTGGAATCAAATATTCATAGATGCAATGTGAGGATCTATAGTGCCTCCTCACTGCACGTCTTCACCATCCTCCACAAATCTAGCAGCTATAAGAGCCTCCTCAGCGTGCCTGTCTCGTCTGGCCACTGTGAGGGCCTTATCGCCATGATCATGGCCTTCAAGCACTTCCTCACCTTCATCACTATCGATATCCTCCTCATCAGAGGAGACCTCCAACTCCTTCATCTCCTCCTCAGCCAGCTCCTCTCTCCATTGCAGGGCATGGCAGGCAACAATGATGGGTCACACCTTGTGTGGGCTATATCAGACGGCTCCACCAGACCGGTCCAGGCACTGGAACCTCATTTTCAGCTACCCGATGACTGTTCTACCAAGTTGCAGCATGAGCCTCGCTACACCTTCGCTCTGTTGCAGTCTGAGTGTGTCATCAGCACGGGTGTCATCAGCCACGTCCTCTGCAAGTAGCTCTTGTTGCCAAGGAGCCATCCCTGCAGCCTCTGTGGACCCTGGAAGACATCAGGGATCTGTGACCGAGTGAGAATGTAGGAGTCGTTCACACTCCCTAAAAACTGTGTGCAGACCTGCAGGATGCATTTGTGGTGGTTGCACACCAGCCGCACATTCAGTGAATGGAAGCCTTTGCGGTTGACATGGTTGACCGTGTGTTGCAACTGAGATCTGAGTGTCACCTCTCTGCACCTGTGGGAAACCCAAGATCTGGGCAAATACAATTGTTCTTGCATCCTGATCTCAGGCAAAATGCACATAGTTGTGTGCCCTCGCGAAGATGGCATCTGTGACCTCATGGATGAGTTTGTGGGCGGAGGCTTGTGATATCCCTGCAGTAGCTGGCACATGTGACCCACCAGTTCCCTAGACATGCAAAATCTTCAGTGACGCTAGTTCTCAGTCATCTGCAGGAATGAAAGGTGGTTTATAGACCCTGGGTTCAGCTAGGCCCCAACCATTGACGGCTCACTGGGGCTCTTCAGCAGCATGTGCAGGAGCCCCAGCCGCCCCTTCTTCCAGAGGGTGCTGCTTCTCCTTCTGTGCAGCCAGGAGCCTCAGTCGCTCTCTCCTCCCTCTCTTCGCTCTCTGTACGCCACGGAGCATACAGCTAGTTCACCAGGCTCCATAATCCTGATGTACTCCTCCTGCAGGATGAAAGAGAGAGGCACATGGGTGAGCATGGATGTACTGAGAACCTCTCGCGATTAAGTCTCAAAGCCTCTTAACGCATCCCAGAGAGTTCTGGCCACCACTTGGAAGACCAGAGATTAGTGCGTTGCATGGCTGCCCAAAAGCTCCCCCTTCATGCGCCCCACTCCACTCGACCGACTGGAGGCATCTTTGCCCATTGAACTGCATGCTGTGTTCTCAGCTCAGGTGCAGGCAATCTCCTACAAAGACACCCTCATGCAAAGCTGCAGTGTTAGCTTGAACCATGGGAGAGACTGATCCAAACTGGAATGATGACGTCGCAAGGGGCTATGAGCGCATCCATCAATGATTGCTCAACAACCAGCCTTAGCAAGGAGATTGTACAATATGCCAAGTCGTCGAACTGTTACGCAGTCCAATAAAACGCTCATTCATTTGCGGTCTGTGCCCGAGGGGTGAAAAGCTCTGCAGCATTTTGATGCCTCTGCGTTGCTTGGGTCAGCAGATAGGTTAGAGGCCCAACTCCAATTAAATCAACGTGCTTGTGCCTGAACTGCCTCAGCTGCAGAGGAATGGCAACTTTATACAAGGTGTCCCTGATGCGTGGCTGCTTCACTCGTTCAATCCCCCCTTTCACCCCACATGTGCTTGTGCGCTACCTTCAACCGCAGAGCAGCCTTTGCCCACCCACACCCGCCAAAGTCGTCTCAACCACAAGGCAACATTTGCCCCCCCCCACCCCCACCACCCAACACACTTTGACCTTGGAGTCCGACAGGCAGCCCCCACGAGCGCTCCGCAACGTTACTGTGCACTCACCTCCAACCTCCAATGGCAGGAAATGAGGTCCACCATCGACCGGCTGAGCGGACGATCACAAACTGGTTTCACAATGTGGTGGTTCACTAATGTCCTTTAGGGAAGGAAATCTGTCGTCCTTACCTGGTCTGGCCTACAAGTGACTCCAGGCTGTGGATGACTCTTAAATGCCCTCTGAAATGGCCTAGCAAACCACTCAGTTGTATCAAACCACTGCAAAGTCTCAAAAAAGGAATGAAACCGGACAGACCATCTGGCATTGACCTAGGCACCTGAAACGACAACAGCAATCTCAGCCCTGCCAACCCTGCAAAGTCCTCCTTACTAACATCGGGGGGCTAGTGTCAAAATTGGGAGAGCTGTATCACAGACTAGTCAAGCAACAGTCTGACATAGTCATCCTCGCGGCATCATACCTTACAAATCCCAGACTCCACCATCACCATCCCTAGGTATGTCCTGTCCCACCGGCAGGACAGACCCAGCAGAGGTAGTGGTACAGTGGTATACAGTCAGAAGGGAGTTGGGAGTCCTCAACATTGACTCTGGAGCCCATGAAGTCTCGTGGCATCAAGTCAAACAAGGGCAAGGAAACCTCCTGCAGATTACAATGTACTGCCCTCCCTCAGATGAGGAATCAGTGCTCCTCCATATTGAACACCACTTGGAGGAAGCACTGATAGTGGCAAGGGCCCAGAATATACTCCGGGTGAGGGACTTCAATGTCCATCACCAACAGTGGCTCGGTAGCACCACTACTGACCGATCTGCCAAGGCATGAAGGACATAGCTGCTAGAATGGGTCTGCAGCAGATGGTGAGGGAACCAACAAAAGGGAAAAACATAGTTGACCTCATCCTCACCAACCTGCCTGCCGTAGATGCAACTGTCCACGACAGTATCGATAGGAG
The DNA here is from genome assembly GCF_017639515.1 of Carcharodon carcharias. Classification (NCBI taxonomy): domain Eukaryota; kingdom Metazoa; phylum Chordata; class Chondrichthyes; order Lamniformes; family Lamnidae; genus Carcharodon; species Carcharodon carcharias. The sequence continues at coordinate 28,182,674 of NC_054500.1, forward strand.
TGATCACCACACAGTCCTTGTGGAGGCGAAGTCCCGCCTTCATAGTGAGGATATCCTCCATCCTGCTGTGTGGCACTGCCACCGTGCTAAATGGGATAGATTTCAAACAGATCTAGAAAGTGAAGACTGGGCATCCATGAGGCGCTGTGAGCCATCAGCAGCAGCAGAACTGTACTCGAACACAATCTGTAACCTCATGGCCCGGCATATCCCCCACTCTACCATTACCATCAAGCCAGGGGATCAACCCTGGTTCAATGAAGAGTGCAGGAGGGCATGTCAGGAGCAGCACCAGGCATACCTAAAAATGGTGTGTTAATCTAGTGAAGCTACAACACAGGATTACTTGCATGCATAAGCAGCAAGTGATAGACAAAGTTAAGCAACCCCACAACCAACGAATCAGTTGTAAACTCTGCAGTCCTGCCACATCCAGTTGTGAATTGAGGTGGATTATTTAACAGCTCACTAGAGGAGCAAGCTCCACAAATATCCCCATCCTCAATGATGGAGGAGCTCAGCACATCAGTGCAAAAGATAAGGCTGAAACATTGGCTACAATCTTCAGCCAGAAGTGGATGATCCATCTCGGTCTCCTCTGGAGATCCCCAGCATCACAGATGCCAGTCTTCCGCCAATTCGATTCATTCCACGTGACATCAAGAAACGGCTGAAGGCACTCGACACTCCAAAGGCTATGGGCCCTGACAATATTCCAGCAATAGTACCGAAGACTTGTGCTCCAGAACTTGCTGTGCCCCTAGCCAAGCTGTTCCAGTGCAGCTACAACATTGGCATCTACCTGGCTATGTGGGAAATTGCCCAGGTATGTCCTGTACACGAAAAGCTGGACAAATCCAACCCAGCCAATTACCACCCCATCAGTCTACTCTCGATCATCAGCAAAGTAATGGTAGTGGTCATTAAAGTGCTATCAAGTGGCACTTGCTTAGTAATAACCTGCTCACTGACACCCAGTTTGGATTCCGCCAGGGCCACTCAGCTCCTGACCTCATTACAGCCTTGGTTCAAACATGGACAAAAGAGCTGAACCCCAGAGGTGAGGTGAGAGTGACTGCCCATGACCAGGTATGGCATCAAGGAGCCCCAGCAAAACTGGAGTCAATGGGATTCAGGGGGAAAACTCTCCGCTGGTTGGTGTCATGCCTAGCAAAAAGGAAGATGATTGTGGTTGCTGGAGGTCAGTCAGTTCAGCTTCAGGACATCACTGCAGGAGTTCCTCAGGGTAGTATCCTCGGCCCAACCATCTTCAGCTGCTTCATCAATGATCTTCCTTCCATCATAAGGTCAGAAGTGGGGACGTTTTCTGATGATTGCACAATGTTCAGCACCATTCACCACTCCTCAGATACTGAAGCAGCCCATGTCCAAATGCAGCAAGACCTGGACAATATCCAGGCTTGGGCTGATAAGTGACAAGTAACGTTCACGTCACAGAAGTGTCAGGCAACGACCATCTCCAACAAGAAAGAATCGAAGGTAGGTAGGAGCGTGGAGTTGAGGTTACATTCTGATTAGCCATGATCTTATTGGATGGTGGGATAGGCTTGAAGAGCCAGGTGGCCTACTCCTGCTCCTAATTTATATGTTCATATGTATGTATGTTCGTAGTGCCCAGGATTCTGGCCATTAATTGGATGAGCACCAAGCAGACCTGGGACACGGGCTTAAACAATGGAATAACACTACAACAGCTTCAAAACATCCAGTACTTTGATGACTGTGCAATAAGGTTGCCTGCTGTCCTCTGCCTCTGACCTTTAGGCTCTGGCCTCCAGTGCAGCCATACCAATGGTTTTACTCGCACTCCTTATCCGGATTCTACACAAAACGAATTTGACCATCTCAAATCAGTGGCTAGTGGTTTAGGGTTATGATGTTATGATGTAACTGATGGTCAGTAAATGCCAGGCCAGTGCAGTAGGGGTGGGTCTTCAGAGGTTGGATGATTAGAAGAGGTTGGGACAGAATAGAGGCAGCTTTGGTCTGCAACAGGTTAATCTGAAATGCTTCATGCAGGCTTCGGAAATGGAGAGTGATTTATCCCTCACTTTGATTTACTCTCACACTGAGGAGCACAAATGAAACCTTCCAATATCTGCTATTCTGCTGGAGACTGTGGATCTGAATTTGCGTGTAACTGCGAATTTTAAATCACAGTACATGCATTTAAAATAAAACGTGCTGCTCGTAGACTATGCAGCTTAATTATAGAGGGCAGATATTTCATTGAAGTGGGCAATTACTTGCAAAATATGTTCAGAGCTGCCATAAACCGGAAGCTGCACCTGATCAAACTCAAACCAACACTGACTCTGGCCTGACAAGTAATATTTAATTTTATGTTGAAAGTTCTGTGTTCAAGGGAGTGTGTTTCTGGTCAGCTGTGTTGTCTGGGGGAGGGTTCCAATGCAGAGATTTTACGACAGTAGTGTTACTGTGCACACATTCTGGAATAATACAGAACACTGCAGCAGCTTTGTTATATTAATGTCCTATGGTCCGACTGGAATGTTGTAGAGGATGATCAGGTCTGCCTTGATTCTGTGATGCAGAGCTTCATTATTTGCCTTCAGAAGTCTAAAGTCATCCAACCCAAAGCTTCCTCAGCTTTGGAGAATGTTGAATCCAGGAACAAGAGATGAATGTTTTTCCCGCCTGCCCAGAAAGAGTGTGAGATTCCATCACTGGGCTGCAGAATGTGCTTTTCAAAAATGATAATACAGCCAAATGCGACACACAGACCCACTTACACCAACTTCTCAGCCGTCTTCACCATCTGCTTCCTCTAGTCTATCTTTGGTGTAATTGCCAAGCCAGGGGAAGAGCTTGGCATCTCTTTTGAAAGAAGGTAGATGAGCAATATCAAGCCTAGGGCCAACTTTCCCTTAGATTTTAAACACAAGATTTCTGCTTGGCAATTCTCCATAGCAACAGATTGAGAAGTTGGCAATCGGAGATGGAACAAATATTGTATTGCTTGTGATGTTACATGTTGGTAACAACGCACAGTGTCCAAACTCCAGTTTTACAACAATCAGAAATGGGTTGAAATTAATCCTCTTGGTCTAAATGTCCCAACAGCACATCACACAGTGTACTCACTCACCATTTGTAGATGAGTAAAGCTCTGCTATAGAAACAAAAGAACAACTTGTATATAAATTCAGTCACATTTAGATCAAACAACCCACTTGGATGAGTGTAAATATGATAGTGCTGCATCTGGGTTAGAGGGCATGGATTCAAACTGACACTAATTCAACACTGAGGGATTACTGCCTAGTTAGACTGTTTCTCCGGATGAGATGTGAAACCAATGCCCAGTCATCCAAGGACATGACAAAGATCCCAATTTGATGATAGACACTTTTTAAAGAAGATCTTAAATTGCCTCAACCAACATCACCACTGCCACTTGTGGGACTGAATCATTCGGAAACAGGTCCCAGGTTGAGATGCTGTTGCCTTGCACTGTGCAGTTGTTGATGAAAGAATGAATGGGATTAGGTAATGGCAGACATAATGGGTATTAGTCACCATGTTTCCCCACATAACAGTGACTGTAATTCAATGCATATGAAGAACGTTTAGACATTCTGAGAGATGTGATGAAGCATTGAATAAATGCAAGTCCCTTGACCTTCACAGGATAAGTCTGCATCTTGTTTAACAACTTTTTTATGTACATGGACAGGGAGAAGCTCTTCAAAGTGTTCAACTTCAGTGTGTGATTGCAATCAAACTCACATCTTATTTGATGTCAAATATTATCACTCAACATCTAGAGGGACTCTATCTAGCTTCTAAAGATCTTATTTTGGTTGCTGTGACATCTCGTATCGACCAGGAGGTTGTGCACTTAATACTTGTCAGGAGCCAGAAAAATAATAGCAAACTGAACAGGCAGCTTCCAACTGAACCTAGACACAGATGAGAACAAATTCAAATCAAACAGCTCATATATTGCATTAGAGACAGTTCACGATGATATCTAGAGGACAATAGTCAGGAGTCTAGTTCAAGGACAGTCATTCATCCAGGGGTTCATATATAGAATTTAATGAATGTACCTGGGAACGAGTTACAAACTGGAAATTAATCAAAGTGTTCAGATGGTTCATCTATCTAACTAAAAAGATTGAGTTCCTCATGTCTTCCAGAGCTGAATTATCCTTGAGAACAATTTGTGATTAGCCAATGATAAGCTGGTCTGATTGGATGCAGCTAATCTTACGGTTACCTGTTCCTACTGCCACCCACCCCCCAAGATGCCCCCAAATGTTCATTCAGTGTAAGAAACTTAGACCATCCACTTACATCCAGATCTCACACTGCACACTGCCTCTCAGCCAGTGTAATCACTACCCCATTCATGCCTAGACTCGGCAGGGAGCTGTTCCATAATGGCTCAGCTGACAGCAACTTCACTTCTGAGTCAAAAGATTGTGAGTTCATAGTCCATTTAAATGCTCCTTAGTTACCTTTAAGCAAATCTATATACAATTATCCTTTGCCAATGTCTTTCAGCAGTGGTGCCATGTTTAGCAGTGGGCCAGTGCAACTTGATGCCCATCCACTGGGTATTCCAATGCACTCCCATTTCCCTATGCACCACCTTCTACTCAGCCCACAGCTGGTGTGCACTGTCCTTATAGCTACAGCACACAAAGCAGTTCTGTATTTGACAAGTATTGCCAGGAGTGTCAGCCTAGATTCTGTGCTCTAAACCCGTCAGGGATGCCACCTTTTGGATGAGTCATTTATAGGGAAAGAGCAAGAAAAAAGGACTATTTATGAGCAGGCATCAGCACAGTTGCAATGGGTCAATGGATCCCTTGTGTGCTGTAATTATAAGGACAGCACACACCAGCCGTGGACTGAGAGGAAGGTGGTTCCTAAGGAAATGGGAGTATATAGGAACACTCTGTGGATGGGCAGCAGGTTGCACTGGCCCTCTGGTAAACATGGCACCACTGCTAAAGGATGTTAACAAAAGGATGACTGTATACAGATTTGCTTAAAAGAACTAAATAACAAGTAAATGGACTATGATTGCGTGTTCATTAGTGATGCTACCGAGCATAAAAAGTTACCTTTCATTTTATTATCAGATGAGGAGAATATAGAGTCATTGACTTTTCCCCATCTGCAGTGATTTGGTAATGAAAGCTTGGTTCAATGTCATCACTAAATATGTGTCTCATCACTCCGCAAGTTAAGTTGAACCATTTAAAACCAGCAGTAGAAGAGGCTCACTAAGCAGGAATTTGTAGCAGGTGCAAGCTGCTGTTCTCCACACATCTACAGTAGACCCTGGGCTCCAGGTGCAAGCTGCCTTCGGGATCAGCTCCTTCAGCTGAGACCACTTGAGCTCTTCAGCTCTCTGAAGCCCAGCCAATCTCATGTGGTCCAGGTGTGTGAGTAACCCAAACCTAATGTTTCCATTCACTCAGCCCTGCATTGATCTTCATTCTTCTGGTGTCCTTGATTCCTTGATTACTCACCAGGTAGGTTAGTCACAGGGACTCCCCACTGCCTTGTTTAAATGAACATATATATGAACATGAAGGGAAGTCAGGATTCAACCCATATCCATCCTCACCTAATGATCATTATGTGCAAGCCAAACACCACAGGCCACGAGATAGCAATAAGGAATAGAAGCTTGATGATAATTTTATGTTCTCTTCCATAGCTTAGCATTACTACAGCCCAGGTTCAGATGAGCTAACATAGGGGATTGAATCAGGGATCTGCTAGATCGCCACTGTGTACCATACAGGAAGTTCACTTACAAAGCTGGGCAGGGAGGCTCCTTTAAGAAACTGCATCATTGTGTATGTTAACTAAAGCATGTCTCTGAGTTTTCTTCCTTGACTTTTAGCCTGCGCAGTTTTAGTACAGTGACGTTTTGGTGATTGTTAATATTCAATATGCTGATCAAGCGCCCAGAAAAATATATGTCACACGTGTTTGAATTTGTCATGTTTGTATTCCACACTAGTGCCACTGACAGAGCTATAAATTAATGGTGTTTCACTGGAAACAGTAAATACATTTTGGCTGAGGGCAGGAATATTTCTGTAACTTGAACAACTTCGTAAACCCTTGAGGGTAATTATTCACCTTCATAAAGTTTTCTGAAATGTTGCAGATCTGTGCTTTGATAGACATGAGGGGTGGAACTGTCCCAGATTTGCATGAAGTGCGGTAGCAGGTGAGTAAAATGTCATTTTATCCACCTGCTGCGATGGTGGATTTTCATACAATATCATCCCAATCCCACCACATTATTTCCGCGTTCCCAGGAAAGGTCATTTCGATGGTGGGCGGGCTCTTATTTGCCTGCCTGCGATCACCTCGCTGCTTCACCACACCAGGTGCCAGATTTAAAGTCCAGCCCTGTTCACACATCTCTATGCTTCCAGGCCACCTCTGCTGCAGGGAAGATGTCCATGAAAGGCAAAAAGACTGCAGCCCCCAGGTTTAGTGACGTGTCACCGGAACACCTTTAGGATGCTGTGGAGGCTCTCCACGATATCCTCTACCTGTACTCTAGCCTCAGGACGGGCAGCGGTGTTACCGGCTTGGGAGCTGGTAGTCAGCACCAATGCCCTGCAAAAGAAGACAGCCACTCAGTGCCACTACAGGATGAATGGTCTCATCCATTCTGCCAGGTCTTCTCCTCACTCTCAACTCACACACTCCCAAACCCATCACACATCCACAGGGATCTCACACCTCAAGGGACAACACCACTAACTCTCTCACACACCCTCACATCTCCATCAGGGTCATATCCTCTCAAACTCACATCCCCATTCCTGTCCATGGCTCCGCTCACCACACAAACATTCCACGTAGTGCCGTGTGTCCTGCTCACGTTCTCTCCATCCACTTTCATGCAGGAGAAGCCTGCTCACAACAGCAGAGAGGGGTCCCAGGACAGGGGTGGAGTGGCCCACATTAGGCCCCTCACTCACTTTGAGGGGCGTGCCATTGTGCTGACTGGTGAGGATGTGGACCCTGCCTGCGGCGGTGGTGAGTCAGCGGTGAACACCCACCTAAGGATTCTGCACCAGATCATCCCTCCCTCAACGCAACTGTGAGTGTTCTCTCTCCACTGCTTTTGATTCTGCTGCTGTGCACTAATTATCTCTACTTTGATTCACAGGGAGCTCTGCCAAAGGACCAATACCCTCAGCCAGCCAGGCCTCATCTACAGCCAAGAGGGCTCCTCTTCCAGTGAAGAGGTGGAAATAAGCAGCCCAGAAGACCCGTCACTGCAGAGACAGCAGCCGGCCCATGAGTGATTCTGGAGGGAAAAGTGTGTGTGTGACAGGATCTTTCAGAGCGTGGTGCGAGCACTCTCACACGCATGCAGATCCTTCATATTTCACACTCATCTCAATGTCCTCAACATTTTCAATGCTGCCTGCCTGGATTCACTTTCAGTTGTCCACCTGAGCTGACCTGCATCTCCGCCCACCCAATGATCAGACTCCCATGCAGCACCTGATCTCACCCACCACGATTCTCGTTTCACTTTCAGTTTGGACAGCATGGTGCTAATTCAGTTTTACTTTCACTTCCCTGTCCTTTATCCTCCCCCAGTCACCCATTTTCTCTCCCCCATCACAGTTGACCCCCCATCCCCCGGTATCACCTTCCATCTCCCCTCACTTACCAGCCACAACCCTTTTCCTTCGGAGAATGTGCACGTTCCCTTCCTTCCTGAAAATCCCACCCTCACCCACATTCATTTCCTCAACCTTCTCCTTCCCACCCCCAGGGTCCCTGTCTGCCTCCGGGTCCCCACCAACCACCCTCGAAATCCCTTCTATCGCTGCTGTCGAACCCTCACCCTCCCACCTGGCCGCCTCGCTCTGCCCGCGGTCATTTTCACCCTTCCTCCATACCACACCCACCCTCAGTTCGCACCCCAGGAGGCAGATATGGACCCATCAGACTTCTCCTGTGCATGTTCACCTGAAAATCCCCCCCTCCACACCCCTGGAACCCCTCCGCCCCGGACTCCCCACCCCGCTTAGTCCCTCCCAATTCCAGACTCCTTCCTCCACTCTTAATTCTTCCTCAGTCCTTCCTCCCTTCCCTCTCTGCACCCCAACTCCACCCAGACACCCTCCCCTCTCTACACTCCTTCCTCCTCCCCCTGGACACTCTCCCCTCTCCATATCCCTTCCTTTGCACCTTCCACCCTCCTTACACCTACCTCCCCAATTGTGGTCTTCACCTTCATTACTCTATCCTCCTCCCATTCTCCCTCCTCCCCATCCCAACCTCCCCCCATCTTGACACCTTCAGTCACCCCACAACCTCATCCCCCTGGTATCTCTTCCTCTCCCAGCCAATCCTAACCCTCTACCACCCCCATCACCTGTTGTGAGAATCAACAGTGACTTGCCAACTTCCATGTGCTGCTTCACAACAGAGCCATGTCCATAAGAATCAGACCAACATCCATGGGCATTCCTCCAGTGTGCCATTAGTGTTGGGCTCCAGCTTCCTCTGCTCCTTGGATTTCTGCAGCGACCTGCACATCACAGTTGTCGAGATGTGTTCTACGTCAGCGTGCTTTCCCGTTGACGTGGGCAGATGATCCAGCCTGGGGGATGCAGGATTCTGGTGGGCAGGCCTAATAATGATATGCTGAAGTATTACAATGAGGTTCCTGATGTCCAATGGTGGAGAAGGCAGCCCATCATCAGTGGGCTGAGCAGACGATTGCGAACTGGTTTCCTGCTGTCATGAAACCGATGGCGCCATATTATTCGCTCAAGGCACCGAATACACCCGACACCAGCAGGCACTGAGCATCCCGGCCAACAGAGTAGATTGTCCATTTGCAGACTCCTGCTGAATGATCCCGTGGGTCCATCAAAGTGAAGGTTCCCAGCTTTCAGGGTTCTTGTCTGAGTGTGCCTCTTCACATGCATCGCATCTCTCCTCTTTCTCCTCTATCCCCTCACCTCTTTTCCTCTCCTTGTCGCTTGACTTTCCCTTCTGTCTCTTATTCCTCTCTCCTTTTTTTTCCCTTCCCCTATCTCCCCTTTCCTCTTCTGTTTCACCCTCCCTTTCCACTCCTTCCTTTCCCCCACTCCTGTCCTCTGTTTTGCAGTTTGTATTCCGTGTTGAATAGTGTTTAGATCTCTCTTCAGGTAACTTGAGGTCTAAGTATTGGGAAGGTTTCCATCTACGCGTGAGTGACTTGGATCTGACTCGAGTAGATTTCTTCAAGTAGATTTCTTCAAAACTACGTTATTTACACTACAAAGTACTATTGGGTAAGTACATCTCTCTTGTGTGCAGACTATTCCATCTATCTACTGAGTGTCCAGTACATAACTGCTGATGTCACTATTATATCTTGATACACATCACTATCTCATAACCATAACTTTTGAACTATTATGCTACAACCCCACACCACCACACCACCCCCCCCTCCCCACTCATCCCTCAGTCTACACTGAGTTATTTGATTTCATGGTGGATGAGTCACTAGCCAGTAATCTGTTTAAGCTAACAGAAGAAGTCAGTTGGGAGAGTGGGCAATGCCAGGAGGCAGTACCAGTGTGCAATGCCAGTGGGTAGCGTCAGAGGGTATTGTCAGTGGTCATGCTAGTGGTCAGTGTCAGGAGCAGTGCCAGAGGGCAATGTCATGGTCAGTGCCAGTAGAATTACACAATGTTGTGAGGTAATGGTTTCATAATTTCAAGGTGAAATGGGGAGGCAAATTCATAGTTTTGCTGGCTGAATTTTACAAAATGAAGAATGTATTTAAAATTACTTGGAAAAATAAATGGATCCCTCCAATCTCAGTGAGAGATGCAGACAGAAAGAAACTCACCGGGGCAATTGAAATTCATGCACCATTACCTCTAGACCCAATGTAATCTGTACCATCGCTCTCAGCTTTGACATCTCAATAAAAGAAGTGAATACACTCTGAAGAAGCCTAAAGTAACAATCTGATTCACCAGTCTGGTTACCTGAAATGGAGAGTATTACCCTTAGCAGGGGTCTAATGAAGGGCCATTTCAGCAATGAGTTATAAAAAGCATGTATGGGCCATTGATTCTTCCAAGGGAAATCATTTAAAAGATGTAACAAAAGCAGAAAATACTGGAAAAACTGAGCAGGTCTAGCAGCAACTGTGGAGAGAGCTCTGAAGAAGGGTCATACAGACTCGAAACTTAACTCTCTTTCTCTGTACAGATGCTGCTAGACCTGTTGAGTTTTTCCAGCATTTTGTGCTTTTGTTTCAGATTTCCAGCATCCACAGTGTTTTGCTTTTATTTAAAAGATGTGTTTGAAATGGAGGATGATCCAGGATCAGGAGGAGAGCAGAGCAGCGAGGGCAAAGAGTTGGCTTACATATGTTGGGGAAGAATGGCCTCCTTCTGTACAGTAAACTTCTATAGCCAACCTGAAAAGTGCTCAGTCTACCTCAAATTACTCTGCAAAGACAAAGTATCTCAAAAATTTGAATAAGAGGTTAAGGAAGCCATTTCACACAGCTACAATGCAGTGGCGACGCAAGTGGTATTTTCAACTAACAGGGTCCTGCCCTCAGTCCAAAGAAACATTCTGCCTATCACACAATTGAGCAACATTGTGTATGAATTTCAGTGCCATGGTGATGTCAGGTACGTAGGCCATATGTCCCAGTGATTGGCTGATCGAATCAAACGCATGTTCCTCTAGTTGGTCGTAATAGATAAAGTACAGCCTGCACTCAACCAGCTTGCAAAACCCAAAACAAAACATCTACTATTAGATGCGATTCTGTGATTGGGCAACACTTGCTGAACAATCCTGTTGTGCTAATTGCTACACTAACAACTAATTTAAGATCATCAAACTCGTATCATGGCTCATTTACACCTGTTAGAAGCAACATACATTCACATGCAGGGACCCGTTCTCTGCAAACAAAAGGAATATATTCAAACTTTGCACCTTTGCCAATCAGAGTCGACTTGCCAAGCAATCAGCACCCATTTCTCTTGTGCTATAAATTGTTCCGATCTTTTGAAATTTGGCTTTCTTGCATTTGTTCTGATGGGTACAAGGTGAAAAACTTCAACAACATGTTTCTCTTTTCAGCAATATTCAAGTTCTGTACTACAAAAAGCAGTCCATGTCCAAATGCAGCAAGACCTGGACAAGATCCAGTCTTGGGCTGTCAAGCGGCAAGTAACATTCGTGCCACACAAGTGTCAGGCAATGACCATCTCCAACAAGAGAGAATCCAATTATCACCCCTTGATGTTCAATGGCATTACCGTCACTGAATCCCCCACTATCAACATCCTGGGGGTTACCATTGACCAGGAACTGAACTGGACTAGCCATATAAATACTGTGGTTACAAGAGCAGGTCAGAAGCTAGGAATCCTGTGACGAGTAACTCACCTCCTGACTCCCCAAAGCCTGTCCACCATCTACAAGGCACAAGTCAGGAGTGTGATGTAATCCTTCCCACTTGCCTGGATAGTGCACCTCACACAACACTTAAGAAGCTTGACACCATCCAGATCAAAGCAGTCCGCTTGATTGGCACCACATCCACAAACATTCATATCCACCAACGACACACAGTAGCAGCAGTGTGTACCATCTACAAGATGCACTGCAGCAACTCACCAAGGCTCCTTTGACAGCACCTTACAAACCCACGACCACTATCATCTAGAAGAATAAGGGCAGCAGATAGATGGGAACACCAACACCTGGATATTCCCATCCAAGTCATTCACCATCCTGACTTGGAAATATATCACCGTTCCTTCACTCTCACTGGGTCAAAATGTTGGAACTCCCTTCCTAACAGCACTGTGTGTGTACCTACACAGCATGGACTGCAGCTCACCACCACCTTCTCAAGGGCAACTAGGGATGGGCAATAAATGCTGGCCCAACCAGCGAAGCCCATGTCCCATTAATGAATAAAAAAGAGTTGTATTATACCACGTAATGCACAATGAATTATTCTGCTAAATCGCAGCTGTGTAATTTAATATCTCCTTCTAAGGCAAGAAGATGTAATTGTTGGGTCTTTCTATTCTGCAGCAGATCCCAAAGTTGATTGAAGATCAGAACCTTTTCAGCTTCTCTTTAAAAGAAACAAGCTTAAACTCAAAATTTGTTTTCAGAATCTTCCTCCAAACTTGATGCGAATGATGCAGTCCATCCAGGATGTATGGCCCAGATTTTTGCCTTGACAGAGAGCCTCTTCAGGCATGGTGAAAATAGCAGAAGTGGTCGAAAATCATAAGTCCCACCGCCAAACATGGTACTTCCCATTTTTGTGGGGGCCAAAATGGGGTTGGGACATGTTTCCTGCATGTGCAGTTTATGAAGGCAACTGGCTATTTAACTCATCAGACTCCACTGAAGTGGGAGTTTGGTAGCCCAGGAGTATGAAACCCAGATTAGACCAGATGAGAGCAGGTCTGAACTTTGTGGATTCGTTTGGATAGCTCTTTTGGAGAGCTAACGTATCCCTTTGGATCTTGTCCCGGGACACCTTTGGGTGAGGTAAGGTGCCCTTTTTGCAGTAGTCAGGTTTGTAGTAGTCACCTTTGGGAAGGTTAGGTATCCTTTTGGGGAGATCAAGTGCCCTTTGGGATTTTTAAAAGTCAGCATAAATTTGCATAATAAGGGCATTAACTCATTGTCAACAGACCTGTCAAAGTCAACTGTCAAAACTGTCAGGAGCACCTATCAAAGGGAATGATGAAAACTGTCAGAAGCACCTGAAAGGGAACTGTCAAGCTATCAAGATATTTAAAAGTCTTGCCCTTTAAACCTTTGAAAAAAATGTTTGGAGTGCTTAAAGAAAAATGTTTGCTTGCTACTTCATCTGCTGACATAAGCTTGAGGGCTTCCATCACTGGATTAGTGCTGCATAACTGATTTCACAACCATCCATTATCACAGTGCAGTGCCTGCCATTTCACAGTTTGATTGACAGCTGCGAGTGGTTGTAGACTCTTAGAAGTGGGACGATGAATTCCATGACTTGCTGTTAAAAGGGATTGTTCACTTGAAGGAAATATGTATTATTCTAAGGGATAATGTAGTTAAAGGAATACAAATGTAGTAAATGGGGTTTTTATGAATAAGAGTGTTTTTTCAATATAGTGAAATCTGCAATAGATACTTAGAACTTTATTTTAACTCATCTCTGCATGGACCCTGAGGTCTGCCCATGATGGATACTGGATGATTTGGTATGGTAGGTGTAAGGGAAAAGGGTGGTTGGTAGGGGTGCATGGGTTGACACTAAGTTGGTATAGGGGCTATAAAGAGCCATGAATGGGTGGGGCATAGGTTGGAATGGGGGCATGAGGGCATGGAGTGCCATTGGGTGGATGGGGGCATGAAGTGGCAAGGGTTAGCATGGATGGGGCATAGGAAGAGTGTGGGGGTGGAGGGGGTGGTGAAGGGTGAGGGCTGGAGGGATGCCTCATGTTTTAATCTTTATTTTTAAACATTGGGCCCACAGCCAGAGCCTCAAAGGAGGCCTTCTGCCCAACCCACCTCTGACCCCAGCATCCTCCTCAGTTCTTCCTGGGTTGCCCATACTGGCATCTAATCCAGCCCAACCAATTATGACCTGGCAGATGATGTGTGCCAGGTGGACCAAATCCACAAGGGAAACTTGGCCACGCAATCACAATGGTTTTGAAATTTGTATTTATTACGAGAAGATTTGGGCACTTAATTTAGAAGTCAGAAGTCTAGAACTAGGGGTCACTGTTTAAAAATTCTAGAACTAGGGGTCACTGTTTAAAAATAAGGGGTCGCCCATTTAAAACAGAGATGCGGTGAAATTTTTTTACTCAGAGGGTCATGAGTCTTTGGAACTCTCTTCCTGAAAAGGTGGTGGAAGCAGAGTCTTTGAATATTTTTGAGGCCGAGGTAGATAGATTCTTGGTAAGCAAGTTAAGTTATCGGGAGTAGGTGGGTTAAAGATTTCAGGTTACTATCAGATCAGCCATGATCTTATTAAATGGCGGAGCAGGCTCCAGGGGCTGAATGGCCAACTCCTGCTCCTTGTTTTTATGTCCATATGTTCACTAATACCTTTAGGGATTTTAAAAACTAAATTAAAACATTTATTAACGAAAGAAAAGATTTCAAGCACATATATAGGATTACATTTACTTAATATTTTAACTAATTACAACATTCCTAATTAAACTGACTCCCAACCACAAACCCCCTTTAAGGCAAGTCCAAAATAGATTTTTAATTTGAATAGCAAGCCAGCACGTTACCACAGCACCTACTTGACAGTGGAATTCCAAAGGCTTTTCTCCAACTTTAGTTACCGGACACAGCAGACTTATGCAAACATGACTGGGGGCTCCCCCAAAGCTGTTTTACACACTCCTTTTAGTTCTTATATGGCCCCACAACATCACCTTCCTTATGTACGTTTCTCTCTCTTTAATCTGTAAATTCCATTGTTCTATATGTCTTTGGAAATGTATTTTTCCCATAATATAAAAATCTTTCATGTTGCCAATATGGTCAGTACCTTTTGGGATAAAAAAGTACATAATAACCTTGCCCTATTTAATTTGTTAGTTGTAAACATCCTACCATCCGTTTGAAACACAAACAACTCCTTTACTTATCTAAAAACGCAAATTTCCTTCACACCCTACATGCTAAGACCTCATCCATGTTCATTCTTTAGCATTTCAAATGCCTTTTACCCCTAACTTCTATTAATAATTTCAAGCTTGCAATCTATCTGACTAATTCAATTAAATCACACAAACAGGACAATCTACACTCACACACATAAACCTACTTTACAATAAACCACAATAATGTTATGAAAATTATTATATCCCCACCCCCTCCACTTGCCCCCAAGCGAAAATCCGACACCGGAGAAGCCATTTTTAAGGGATGGTATCGCTGAATTCTCCCACGGATGAGCACCAGACCTGGGAGCAAAAATCTGGGCATATGGGTTTTTTTGCTGGTAGCCTTTTAGTTCTAAGATAAATTTAAGTTTTAAAAAATGCAGTCAGTGTAAACAGGATAAATTACAATACATAAATGTGAAATAATTGAAAATTTCAAAATGCAACATTTCATCTGTCAGGCACACAGCATGCTATATTTGCTCAATTAACAGTTCTTCAATATAGTAATTTACCTAGTTCAGTCAGCAGATTTACCTCAGATAAATGAAGCCATTCGCAGGTTACCTGGTTTGATTTTTTTGTACACTGAAAATTTCAGTTGTATTCAGTGCTTTAGAAATAGAAGAATGGAAGTGAAAGCGAGGTTTATATTAGCTCAGCCCTGTCTACACTGTCTAGACTTAGTGTCATTATTATACTATATGTCCGGAAGCTATGCAGGAAGAGAGCTGTAGTCCATTATCTTGGCAAGTTTCTTCAGCTGAACTCAAATCCCAGGCTTCTACCTGAGGAACAGGCCTCCGATGAAGAATATTGTCAGAGGCTTATCAAACACCACAAATGCTATTGCATAGATAGATTTAAATGACTTTCTTGTAGATGTTACCTTTTAATTAGTTTTATAACTTCATAAAAACCTACTTCTATTATTGCCACCAGCTTAATGACCTAGACCTTGGTATACAGGGCACAATTTCAAAATTTGTGGATGACACAAAACTTGGAAGTATTGTGAACTGTGAGGAGGATAATGAAAAACTTCAACGGGACATAGACAAATTGGTGGAATGGGCAGACAAATGGCAGATGAAATTTAATGCAGAGAAGTGTGAAGTCTTTAATTTTGGTAGGAAGAATGAGGAGGATGAGGATACAATTCTAAAGTGACTCCTAGGTGCACAAATCATTGAAGGTGGCAGGGCAGGTTGAGAAAGCAATTAATAAAGCTTACAGAATTCCAGATTTTATAAATAGGGGCATAGAATATGAAAACAAATAAGTTATATTAAATAAAAACAGAAATGCTGGAAAAACTCAGCAGGTCTGGCAGCAACTGTGGAGAAAACGTTTCAAGTCTGTATGACTCTTCTTCAGAGTTATGTTAAACTTGTATAAAACGCTGGTTCGACCTGAACTGGAGTGTTGCATCCAGTTCTAGACACCATTCTTCAGGAAAGATATGAAGGCATTAGAGAGGTTGCACAAGATTCATGAGGATGATTCCAGGGATGAGGAACTTCAGTTACATGGATAGATTGGAGAAGTTGGGGCTGTTCTCCTTGGAGAAAAGAAGACTGAGAGGAGATTTGATCGAGGTGTTCAAAATCATGAGGGGTCAGGGCAGAGTAGATAAGGGGAAACTGTTCCCATTGGTGGAAGGATCGAGAACCGGAGGACACGGGCAGAAGAAGCAATAGCGACATGAGGAAAACTTTTTTTGTGCAGCGAGTGCTTTGGATCGAGAATGCATTGCCTGAGAGTGTGGTGAAGGCAGATTCAACTGAGGATTTCAAAAGAGAATTGAATAATTACCTGAAGAGAGGAAATTTGGAGGGCTATGGGGAAAAGGTGAAGGAGTGGGATTAGGTGAGTTGCTCTTGCAGGCAGCCAGCACGGACACAATGGGCTGAATGGCCTCCTTCTATGTTGTAACCATTCTATGATTCTTACTGGCAAAGCTAAGATTGCAAGGAAAAGGGCTTTAAAAACAATATGTGAATCAGACTGATCCATACTTTCTTTTATATGTCAATTTGGTTAATTGTTTACTCACATAAATAGGAGGCCATTCAGCCCCTTGTGCCTGTTTCTGTCATTTGATAAGCTGGTCTATATCTTAATATACATGCCTTGGTTCCCTGACCCTTAATACAGTTTCCCAACAAAAATCTTTCGCTCTCAGTTATCACTGTTTTCAGATATCTTCCAGCAGTTTTTTGTTGGTAATGTCTCCTGTTTTTGACCAACCCTGCCTTCTTAACTGTGATTTGCCTCTGTTTAATTCATGCAAAATTTGAGCCAAATAGCTGCAAAAAGTTTACATGCGGGAGTGATCCTGAGCGAGAGCGACACAATGGCCCAAGTGTGATGAGGCTGACATTTTATACCAAATATTTTCTCTCTCTGTTTCTTTTCTGTTTGTTGCACTCTTTAATTTTTCATTTCTTCCTGCCTCTAGGTTGCTTTTTCCTCATAAGGAATAATGTTTGGAGATCCACAGAGAGCAATGCGAATCAATACTAACTTGCTTTTTATTTATGAAATTTAACCTTCTCCTGACCCAGTTTTTCAGTGTAGTCAGCTTATTATTTTAACAATGAAATATTGACCTCATATATTGGTGCAGCCCCATGCTTGGGATGGGGGAGATGATGGAAGCAATGGGATGAAGGAAGGTTTAAAGGAAAGAGTAAATGAGGGAAGGAAGAAGAGCTAGGGAAGGAGGGAAGAAAAAGAAGAGTTGGGAATGATAGGGAAGGAGGGAAGGGTGAACAAGGGAATGGAAGAGGCAAGAGAGGCATGTGTAGATACAGGATAGAGAATGATGTCAGGAAGGGAGTTATCGCAAGGTTCAGACTGGGGTAGAGACTGAGTAAGGCCTGAAACTAGTGTCATTTTCGCTCTAAGTTGACCCATCCTATTACTGTGCCCCAACTCTCTCTGTATCTTTGTTTTAAACTGTATGTAACAATAAACCATTTCCGAAATGCACGTAGACACAGAAGCCTTCCCCTCCAGAGGGGAGGGATGTTGCAAAAATAAATCAGGTAAGTTTACTTTTGTAGGCAATTACCAAAAACACCAAGAGAACTGTTGAGTCTCAGTTAAGGAATTTAAATTTTGAAAGTGGAATTCGGGTTTAAAGGGACAACAGTTTCCCATGGTTCATTTCCAATCACAATCTATTGATCCCTGTTGGTGAGGAAAGTAAACAAGCTTTATTGTCCTTCCAGCTGTCTATTCACAGAACTTCACATCTTCCAGATTTGATCGTACATTTTAAACAAAATCTTTCACCCATGTTGTTTGTTCCTGCCCCAATGACAACAGGTGGTGACTCCTTTAGCCTCTCCTTCACATTATGTTAACAGTGTTTTGTTAATCCCAATAATTGTATGTTGAGGAAGAATGATTCTGAAGCTCGTCTTTACCTTAAAGCAGGTTTATGTCCAAGACACCAAAGTAAAGTGACAGACTCTCCCAGTCCTTCCCAGACACCCGCAAGAACTAGTTTATATACTCTTGCAATGATTCACTAAACCTTTCCCAACTGGGGACAATTGTGCTTAATTACCAACTTAAAACACGTATTCCATTGCAATACAATTTCAACATTATCAGGTTTCATCTAGTTAAATGTCCTTCACTCGTTCTACTGGTTGAGTGAAACCATATCATCAGTTTGTCTTCATTATCGAAGATGGCTGTTTCTTGGTGCTTACATTGATTTGCTGTGTTCAAACATGGCTGTGGAGCCAGGTTGCAGATCTGCATGGTTTTCCACAGTGCAGGCAAGGATGAATTATCTGATTTTCTTGGGACTGTCCAGTCTTTCTAACTTGCCTTTTGTCATTTGCTGCCTGCATTCCTGGCTGTTTGAAGGAAACAACACTAGGTTCACTCCCCAGATAGTTCTTTCTTATGCATTTTTCTCCTAGTCTGTGGTGGACATATCACATTTCCTGAGGTTCACCTTCAAGGAGTCCTTGAACTATAATCTCTGCCAACCTCGTTAGTGGTGTTCAAATTTAATACATGGCTGCCTTAGGGATTTATCTTCAGTCATACGGGCAACATGTCCACTCCATCTGAGCTGGGGTCTGATGATGAGTGCGTCATTTCCAGATATCTCTGATCTTTGAAGTACCTCAGTGTCAGGCACTTTGTCCTCCTATCTGATGCCCATAATGTTCTGAATGTATCTCATGTGGAACCTGTCCAACTGCTTAACGTGTCTGGAGTAGGTAGTCCATGTCTCAAAGGCATATAGGAGGGTAGGTATTAGCACAGCTTTGTACACAGCTGGTTTTGTTATAAATTTGATTCTCTCCACAGTCTCTTGCATAAATGGGAAAATGCTGAGTTTGCTCTGGCAATTCTATTTGTCACCTCACTGTCAATGCAGACATTTCTGGAGATTGTTTCTGAGATCAGTGAAGTTATCTACAGCCTTCAGGGGCGTGTCATTGATGGTTACAGCAAGTGGGGTATGGTCAGAATTTGGTAGTGGTTGGTGCAGTATCTCTGTCTTCCTTAAGCTGATGGTTAGTCCGTAGTCATCAGCCGCTTTTGAAAAAACAGTCCATGATCGTTCGAAGGCCATGCTCAGCGTATGACACAAGGACAGTCATCAGCAAACAGCAATTTCCGTTTCATCGTCCCTGATAGCTTACTGAGGAGTTCAGCTGTCTCACAACGAAGAGATTACCATCTGTTCTGAATTCGATGCGTATTCCATCAATATGCCGCAAAAGGCATGGCAGCAAAGAATAAACTGAAGAGCACAGGAGCCACGACACACCTGCTGCTTCACTCCACTTGTTGTGTCAAAGGAATCAGTGAATTCACCACAGTCAGTGACTCCGGCCATCACTCCATCATGAAATTGCTGTATCAGATTTACAGTTCTAACAGGACATTGAAGTTTGTTTCCAAAAGCCTCTCTATTTACTGTGTCAAAGGGCTTCATGAGGGCAACCAGGGTGGAGTCCCATCTGTTATTCATATCATTTCTCTTCTATGTGCTGAAAGGTGAAGATAAATTACGAGGTTATTGAATGATCTACGTGTGCATTAAAGGTGGACCCTTCAGGAACTATTGAGTTGTCACAATCCTTACCTTAAATACCAATGGTTGGTGCACAGTTAGAATATCAGATCACAGGTTTATCTTGGAAAACAGGCATTAGTGAACCAGGAGCAGATTTTGCTTGCTGCTGAAACTCTTCCTGTTGAGGATATGAATTTATCTCCCAATTTGGATGTCCACTGCAGGAAGTCAAGGGTGGATGTAGAAGAGATTCACTAGGGCAAATCAAAGGGCGCAGTAGTCTTCCGATAGTGCAGCGCTCCCTCAGTACTGACCCTCAGTGCAGCATACCCTCAGTACTGCCCTCCAACAGGACAACACTCCCTCAGAACTGCCCCTCCAACACTGTAACACTCCCTCAGTAATGCCCCTCCAACAGTGTAATGCTCCCTCTGATCCTCTGACAGTGCAGCACTCTCTCAGTACTTACGCTCTGACAGTGCAGCACTTCCTCAGTACTGCCCTCTAACAGTACAGCTCTCCCTCAGGGCTGACCCACCAACAGTGCAGTGCTCCCTCAATACTAACCCTCCAACTGCTCAGAGTGCTCCCTCAGTACTGACCGTCCGACAGTGCAATGTTCCCTCAGTAGTCACCCTCCAAAAGTGCAATGCTCCCTCCGTACTGACCCTCCAGCCCGACAGTACAGTATTCCCTCAGTACTGACCCTCTGGCAGTGCAGCACTGCCTCGGTACTGACCGTCAGTGCAGTACGCCCTCAGTACTGCCCTCCAACAGTACAGCAGTCCCTCAGGACTGATCCACCGACAGTGCAGCACTCCCTCGATACTAACTGTCTGACAGCGCAGCGCTCCCTCGGTACTGCCCTGCCGACAGTGCAACGTTCCCTCATTAGTGCCCCTCCGACAGTGCAGTGCTCTCCCTCAGTACTGACCCTCCAACCCAACAGTACAGTGCTCCCTCAGTACTGACCCTCTGATGGTGCAGCACCCCCTCAGTACTGACCCGCAGTGCAGTACGCCCTCAGTATTGCCCTCCAACAGTGCAGCACGCCCTCGGTACTGACCCCCCAACAGTACAGGGCTCCCTCAATACTAACCCTCCGACAGCGCAGTGTGCTCCCTTAGTACTGACCCTCCAACAGTGCAATGCTCCCTCAGTAATGACCATCCGATAGCGCAGCACTCCCTCAGTACTGACCCCCCCAACCCCCCGACACTGCAGCTCTCGCTCAGTACTGACCCTTCGACAGTGCAGTTCTCCCTCAGTACTGACCCCAAGACAATGCAGCACTCCCTCAGTACTGACACTCTGACGGTGCAGCACTCCCTCAAAACTGACCATGTAACCATGCAGCACTCCCTCAGCACTGACCCTCAGTGCAGCGCTCCCTCAATACTAACCTTCTGACAGCACAGTGCTCCCTTAGTACTGATCCTCTAAGAGCGTAGTGCTCCCTCAGTACTGACCCTCCAACAGTGCAGCACTCCCTCAATACTGACCCTCATAGATGAGTTGATGGTACAAATAGAAATAAATCAATATGACTTGATAGGTACTACAGAGATGTGGTTGCAGAGTGACCAAGACTGGGGACTCAATACTCAAGGGTATTCGACCTTCCAGAAAAATAGGCAAAAATGAAAAGGAGATGGGTAGCTTTGTTAATAAAGGAAGGTATCAGTGCGGTAATGAGTAGTGATATAGGTGCATTAGATCGTGATGTGGAATCAGTATGGGTGGAAATAAGGAATAGCAAGGGGAAGAAGTCACATGTGGGAGTCGTCTATAGGTCCCTGAAGAGGCGTCTCGCTGTAGGACAAAATATAAATCGGAAAATAATGGAGGCATGTAAAAAGGGTGCTACAATTGTCATGGGTGATTTTAATCTGCACATCGACTGGACAAGTCAGATTGTAGGGGCAAAATGGAAGACAAATTTGTTGAGTGCATCAGGGATTATTTCTTAGAGCAATACTTTGCAGAACCTACCTGGAAACAGGCTATTTTAGATCTAATAAAGTGTAATGAGATAGGATTAATAAGAGATACCGTAGTTAAATATCCTCTAGCGGGGTAGTGATCACAACATGGTAAAATTTCAAATTCAGTTTGAGGGCAAGTAACTCGGGTCTCAAGCCAGTGTCCTTAGCTTAAATAAGGGGAACTACAGAAGTAGGAAGATAGAGTTGTCTAAAGTGGGTTGGGAGAATAGAGTAAGGGAAAGGTGAATGGATGAGCTGTGGCAGACATTTAAGCAGATACTTCATTACACTTAGCAAAAATTTATCCTGGTCAAAAAGATGGACTTGATGAGAAGGATGAACCACCCGTGGTTAACAAACATGGTCAAGGAGAGTATCCAATCAAAAACTAAGGCATACAAGTGGCGAAAATTAGCGGTAGGCCAGAGGATTGGGAATGTTTTAGGAACTAGCAGCGGATGACTAAAAAGTTAGTAAAGATGGAGAAAATTGATTATGAAAGTAAATTGGCAAGAAATATAAAAACAAACAGCAAGAGCTTCTATTGGTATAGAAAAAGAAAGAGAGTAGCTAAAGTGAGCATGGGACCATTGGAGGATGCAGCTGGAGAATCGATAATAGGGAACAGGGAAATGGTAGATAATTTAAACCAATATTTTACATAGTTCTTCACGTTGGAGGACACTATAAACATCCCAAAGATATCAGATAAGCAAGGAGCTAAGGGACGAAAGATCTTGTAACAGTCTCTATCATGAGGGACAAAGTATTTGACAAACTATTGGGACTAAAGGCAGACAAGTCGCCAGGACCTGATAGCCTGTATCCAAGAGTTTTAGAGGAAGTGGCTGCAGAGATATTGGAGGCATTGGTCGAAATATTCCAGAACTCACTGGATTCCGGGAGGGTCCCAGCGGATTGGAAAACCGCTAATGCTGTTCAAGAAGAGCGGGGGGAGACAAAAAGCTATAGACCAGTCAGCCTAACATCTGTTGTTGGGAAAACGCTAGAGTACATTATTCAGGAAGAAATTGCAGGACATTTAGAAAAGCTTAACACAATCAAACAGAATCAACATGGCTTTATGAAAGGGAAATCATGATTGACAAATTTGCGAGAATTCTTTGAGGATATAACAAGCAGAATTGATAAAGGGAGAAAGGTGGATGTGGTCTATTTGGATTTCTAGAAGGCATTCGATAAGGTGCCACATAAAAGGTTTTTGCACAATATAGGAGTCACGGTATTGGGGGTAATGTATTAGCATGGATTGAGGATTGGTTAACACACAGAAAACAGAGAGTTGGGGTTAATGGGTCTTTTTCAGGTTGGAAAGATGTAACTAGTGGAGTGCCACAAGGATCAGTCCTAGGGCTTTAATTATTTACTATCTATGTTAACGATTTGGAGGAGGGGGGCAGAGTGTAATGTAGCCAAATTTGCTGATGATACAAAAATAGATGGGAGGGCATGGTGTGATGAGGGCATAAGGAATCTGCAAAGGGATACAGATAGGTTGAGTGAGTGGACAAAAACTTGGCAGATGGAGTTTAATGTAGGAAAGTGTGAGGTCATGCACTTTGGTAGGTAGAAGCAAAAGGCAGACTATTATTTAAATGAAGAGAAACTCCAAAAAAGTGCAACACAGAGAGATATGGGTATTCCTGTGCATGAAGTTGACAAAAAGTTGGCATGCAGGTGCAGCAAGTAATTAAGAAGGCAAATGGAATTTTGACCTGTATTGCTAAGGGATTGGAGTTCAAAAATAGGGAAGTCTTGTTATAACTTTACAGGGTGTTGGTGAGGTAGTACCTAGAGTACTGAGTACAGTGTTGGTCCCCGTATTTAAGAAAGGATATACTGGCATTGGAGGCAGTTCAAAAGCTATTCACTAGGTTGATTCCTGGGATGAGGGGGTTGACTTATCAAGAACAGCTAAACAGGTTAGGCCTTTGATCATTAGAGTTTAGAAGAATGAAGGGTGATCTTATTGAAACGTACAAGATTCTAAGGGGCCTTGACAGGGTAGATGTTGAGAAGATGTTTCCACTAGTGGAGGAATCTTAAACTAGGGGATATAGTTACAGAACAAGGCGATACTCATTTAAAACTGAGATGCGAAGGAATTTCTTCTCTCAGAGCGTAGTGAATGTCTGGAATTCTCTATCCCAGAGAGTTGTGGAGGCTAGATCACAAAGTATTTAAAGAGGAGGTAGATAGATTTTTGAAATATCAGGGAGTTGAGGGCTATGAGGAGCTGGCACGAAAGAGGAAATAAGGCCTGGGGCAGATCAGCCAAGATCTTATTGAATGGTGGGGCAGGCTTGAGGGGCCGAATGGCCTACTCCTGCTTCTATTGCTTATGTTCTCAGTGCAGCAGGCCCTCAGTGCTGACCCTCCAACAGTGCAGCACTCTCTCCGTACTGACCCTCTGACAGTGCAGCACTCCCTTAGTACTGACCTTCCAAAGGTGCAGTGCTGCCTCAGTACTGACCCTCTGACAGTGCAGCACTCCCTCAGTACTGACCCTCTGACAGCGCAGCACTCTCTCCGTACTGACCCTCTGACTTTCCAAAGGTGCAGTGCTGCCTCAGTACTGACCCTCCGATAGTGCAGCACTCCCTCAGTACTGACCCGCAGTGCAACTGCCCTCAGTACTGCCCTCCAACAGTGCAGGATTCCCACAATACTGACCCTCTGACAGTGCAGCATGTTCATAGTAATGACCCTCTAACAGAGCAGTGCTCCATCTGTACTGCCTTCCAACAGTGCAGCACTCTCTCAGTACTGACCTTCAGTGCAGCACCCCTGTCAGTATGACCCTCCGACAGCGCAGCAATCCCTCAGTACTGACCGTCCAACAGTGCAGCACTTGGTCAGTACTAACCTCCAACATCGCAGCACTCCATCAGTACTGACACTCCGACAGTGGAGAACCCCCTCAGCACTGACCCTCCGATAACGAAGCATTCCCTCAGTACTGACCCTCAAATGGTGCTCCCTCAGTATTGACCCTCCAACAGCACAACACTCCCTCAGTACTGACCCTCCAACAGTGCAGCACTTGGTCAGTACTAACCTCCAACATCGCAGCACTCCCTCAGTACTGACACTCCGACAGTGGAGAACCCCCTCAGCACTGACCCTACGATAACGAAACATTCCCTCAGTACTGACCCTCAAATGGTGCTCCCTCAGTATTGACCCTCCAACAGCACAACACTCCCTCAGTACTGACACTCCAACAGTGGAGAACCCTGTCTGCAATGACCTTCAGTGCAGCACCTGAGAGTACTAACCCTCTGAAAGTGCAGCACTCCCTCAGTACTGACCCTTTGACAGTGCAGCACTCCCTCAGTACTGACCCTCCAACAGCGCAGCACTCCCTCAGTACTAACCCTCCAACAGCACAGCACTCCCTCAGTACTGACCCTCCAACAGCACAGCACTCCCTCAGTATTGACTCTCCAACAGTGCAACACTCCCTCAGTACTGACCTTCTGACAGTGCAACACTCCCTCAGTACTGACTCTCTGACAGTGCAACACTCCCTCAGTACTGACCCTCTGATAGTGCAGCACTCCCTCAGTACTGACCCTCTGACAGTGCAACACTCCCTCAGTACTGACCCTCTGACAGTGCAACACTCCCTCAGTACTGACCCTCTGATAATGCAGCACTCCCTCAGTACTGACCCTCTGACAGTGCAACATTCCCTCAGTACTGACCTTCTGACAGTGCAGCACTCCCTCAGTACTGACCCTCCGACAGTGCAGCACTCCCAGTACGGGATTAAAATTCTAGCTAAAATTACGGGCTTAAGTTTTTCAAATGGGGCTTGAAACTATAACCTTCTGACTCAGAATTGACCTGTACGTAAAATTTTATTTTCTTCTTTCAACAGTTTGTTTGAAAGGGGTTAACATTCAGTGAAAATTGTACAGAAGGTTTTCACCAAATACTTTGACCTGGGCTTCACCTCGAAATTATTTCTCAGAACCTGCAGCAAAGATTTCACCACTCCAGGCATTGTCATTCTGCTCGCCCTCTCGGAGCGTATAGGGCTCTAGGGGAGTGGTGCAAAAAAACGTACATTAGGCTTTTGGGTTTATTTAGGTGAGAGGATTAAGTCTGAACAGGTTACCATAGTTACTGCTTGGGCTGTTTGTGAATCATGCATTGTACTATCCAGCAATTTACACCCACACAAGTGTGTAAATACACCCACTCACAGAATAAAACAACCGTTTTTACAAAAATAATTTGCTGGTTAAGGATTTCTTTGCTCTGCACCAGACTGAGACAGCAAGATTCCCCCAGGGTTCCTGTTGCTGTTTATGATCTAATGATGCCTACAGGAATTGTGTTGACAAGACCATTGAGCAAAGAGAGAACCAGGCTCAACAATTATTGCGTCCACAGTCGAACAGCCTACAAGCAATCACTGCCAAAGCTTATATACGAACAATGGTTACTTGTGCAAGAATTGATATTTTAAGGAGACTGGGGAATAAAAAATACAAATAAAAATACAGCAAAAAAAAAACTTATTGATTAGAATGTGAGCTTATGGCTCCTATTTATGAAGAATAGAATTTACACACAGAAACAGACCATTTGGCCCAATACTCTATGCTTCTCTTTCATTTATTCTAGATTCCCCTTAAATGTACCTGTACTATTTCCTCAACCACTCCCTGTGTTAATGTGTTCCATATTCTCACCACTCTCTGGGTAAAGACATATCTGCTGAGTTCCCTATTGGATTTATTAGTGACTACCTTATGTTAACGGTAGAAGCAAAATACCGTAGATGCTGGAAATCTGAAATAAAAACAGAAAATGGTGGAAATACTCAGTAGATCTGGAAGCATCTGTGCATGAGGAGAGAAACAGAGTTAATCGGCAGGGTTTTCCAGAACGTCCCACCGGCAGGATTTACCATTACCGCCAAAGTCAATGGACTATCAACTAGCACGCCACATTTTCTGGTCCCCCAGCCAATGTTTCAGATCGAGTTTGGTGAAAAGTCATCAATCTGAAATGCTAACTCTGTTCCTCTATTTTATATTTATTGCTCCTAGTTCTAGCCCACTCCACAATGGAAGCATCTTCTCCAAATCAATTTGCTGAGTGTTCTTAATCTTTCTGGAGCTGAGCAGAGAAAACTGATATAAAGGATGCAAGATTCTATGAGGTGAGAACTGCCTGACAGTTCATTAAAAACATCACTCTCTGCCATAATTCCAACATGCAGTCTTTCAACAAGTGTTCCATTCCATTCAAAAGTCACTCAGCCCACAAACTTTTGGTCAATTTTTCCCTTGGGCCTTGTTCTTCTAGCAGAGGGAAATGGCGGCATCACCTGTGGCCTGGCATGCACCATCATGACAATCAGTGGCTATAGAAGCTTGACAACATCTAAAACAATACCCCACAATGTCACCTGATAACCACCTGCTATGTGGCAGTACCTGCCTCTCATGGATTGGTCTCTTCAGCCATCAGCAAAAGTGACATATGAAGCCAGCTCAAACAGATTTGCTGCACCTCCATCATCCCATATGGATGAAAAAATGGCAATGGATTTCCCTTAAACCTTCAAATTGTATCAAGAGAAGCAATCTCACTTTACTTACTTCAGCCAGTTCTCAAGAAGCTGGTGCTGGTGATGAATAAATTGGTTGCCTGTAACTTGAATCTATTTCAATTAATTCACCTTGAAGAAACTCTCTGCAATGCATGAGCAGGTCCGGTTGGAATGACCTGATTAGATAGTACAGCTGATTCATAGACTGCTGCCTGTCACTTACTGGACTTGTTTTAAACTGCTAATGTCATAATGAATCCTTCAGGGATAAAAGGCTCTCTAAGTTACCAGTTAAATGAATCTCTTTTACAAGGGAGAGTGAAGTGAAGGAGTTATCACTTTAGACTTGCAGCGCCCAAATTTCCCTCCTATTCCAAAAATGGAAAATGAAATGGATGAATGATTCTGGTGGATTAGTAAGAGGTTTAGAAACCTCTTTCCCGGATCTTCCTTTCTGTGCAACACCCAATAGTGCTAATGTCCAGGAGATAATGATGAAAATCCAACCCATGGTCAAGAGGGGAGAGAGGTTGTGTTTCCACAATGGCCAGGAAGCCCTCAAAGCACACCTTTTGAAGGGAATCGAGGCAGGTGCTCACACAGATGAATTTCTGGAACAAAAATAGAATCACCTGGAAAAACTCAGCAGGTCTGGTAGCATCGGCGGAGAAGAAAAGAGTTGACGTTTTGAGTCCTCATGACCCTTCGACAGAACTTGAGTTCGAGTCCAAGAAAGAGTTGAAATATAAGCTGGTTTAAGGTGAGTGTGTGGGGGGGCGGAGAGATAGAGAGACAGAGAGGTGGAGGGGGGGGGGCTGCTGTGGTTGTAGGGACAAACAAGCAGTGATAGAAGCAGATCATCAAAAGATGTCAACGACAATAGTACAATAGAACACATAGGTGTTAAAGTTGGTGATATTATCTAAACGAATGTGCTAATTAAGAATGGATGGTAGGGCACTCAATGTATAGCTCTAGTGGGGTTTTTTTTTATATAATGGAAATAGGTGGGAAAAGGAAAATCTTTATAATTTATTGGAAAAAAAAGGAAGGGGGAAACAGAAAGGGGGTGGGGATGGGGGAGGGAGCTCACGACCTAAAGTTGTTGAATTCAATATTCAGTCCGGAAGGCTGTAAAGTCCCTAGTCGGAAGATGAGGTGTTGTTCCTCCAGTTTGCGTTGGGCTTCACTGGAACAATGCAGCAAGCCAAGGACAGACATGTGGGCAAGAGAGCAGGGTGGAATGTTAAAATGGCAAGCGACAGGGAGGTTTGGGTCATTCTTGCGGACAGACCGCAGGTGTTCTGCAAAGCGGTCGCCCAGTTTACGTTTGGTCTCTCCAATGTAGAGGAGATCACATTGGGAGCAACGAATGCAGTAGACTAAGTTGGGGGAAATGCAAGTGAAATGCTGCTTCACTGGAAAGGAGTGTTTGGGTCCTTGGACGGTGAGGAGAGAGGAAGTGAAGGGGCAGGTGTTGCATCTTTTGCGAGGGCATGGGGTGGTGCCATAGGAGGGGGTTGAGGTGTTGGGGGTGATGGAGGAGTGGACCAGGGTGTCCCGGAGGGAGCGATCCCTACGGAATGCCGATAAGGGGGGTGAAGGGAAGATGTGTTTGGTGGTGGCATCATGCTGGAGTTGGCGGAAATGGCGGAGGATGATCCTTTGAATGCGGAGGCTGGTGGGGTGATAAGTGAGGACAAGGGGGACCCTATCACGTTTCTGGGAGGGAGGAAAAGGCGTGAGGGCGGATGCGTGGGAGATGGGCCGGACACGGTTGAGGGCCCTGTCAACGACCGTGGGTGGAAAACCTCGGTTAAGGAAGAAGGAGGACATGTCAGAGGAACTGTTTTTGAAGGTAGCATCATCGGAACAGATGCGACGGAGGCGAAGGAACTGAGAGAATGGGATGGAGTCCTTACAGGACGCAGGGTGTGAGGAGCTGTAGTCGAGATAGCTGTGGGAGTCGGTGGGTTTGTAATGGATATTGGTGGACAGTCTATCACCAGAGATTGAGACAGAGAGGTCAAGGAAGGGAAGGGAAGTGTCAGAGATGGACCTTGTGAAAATGATGGAGGGGTGGAGATTGGAAGCAAAATTAATAAATTTTTCCAAGTCCCGACGAGAGCATGAAGCAGCACCGAAGTAATCATCGATGTACCGGAGAAAGAGTTGTGGAAGGGGGCCGGAGTAGGACTGCAACAAGGAATGTTCCACATACCCCATAAAGAGACAGGCATAGCTGGGGCCCCTGCGGGTACCCATAGCCACACCTTTTATTTGGAGGAAGTGAGAGGAGTTGAAGGAGAAATTGTTCAGCGTGAGAACAAGTTCAGCCAGACGGAGGAGAGTAGTGGTGGATGGGGATTGTTCGGGCCTCTGTTCAAGAAAGAAGCTAAGGGCCCTCAGACCATCCTGGTGGGGGATGGAGGTGTAGAGGGATTGGACGTCCATGGTGAAGAGGAAGCGGTTGGGGCCAGGGAACTGGAAATTGTTGATGTGACGTAAGGTGTCAGAGGAATCACGGATGTAGGTGGGAAGGGACTGGACAAGGGGAGAGAGAAGGGAGTCAAGATAACGAGAAATGAGTTCTGTGGGGCAGGAGCAAGCTGAGAAGATCGGTCTACCGGGGCAGTTCTGTTTGTGGATTTTGGGTAGGAGATAGAAGCGGGCCTTCCGAGGTTGGGCGACTATCAGGTTGGAAGCTATGGGAGGGAGATCCCCAGAGGAGATGAGGTCAGTGACAGTTCTGGAAACAATGGCTTGATGTTCAGTGGTGGGGTCATGGTCCAGGGAGAGGTAGGAGGAAGTGTCTGCGAGTTGACGCTCAGCCTCCGCGAGGTAGAGGTCAGTGCGCCAGACAACAACAGCACCACCCTTGTCAGCGGGTTTGATGACAATGTCAGGGTTGGACCTGAGAGAATGGAGTGCAGTAAGTTCAGAGAGAGACAGGTTAGAATGGGTGAGAGGAGCAGAGAAATTGAGACGACTAATGTCGCGCCGACAGTTCTCAATGAAAAGATCGAGAGAAGGTAAGAATCCAGAGGGAGGGGTCCAGGTGGAGGGAGAATATTGGAGATGGGTAAAAGGATCCGTTGAACTGGGAGAGGACTCCTGCCCAAAGAAGTGAGCCCGGAGACAAAGACGGCGGAAGAAGAGTTCAGTATCATGCCGAGCCCGAAATTCATTGAGGTGAGGGCGTAAGGGTATGAAACTAAGTCCTTTGCTGAGCACTGAACGTTCAGCATCGGAGAGGGGAAGGTCAGGGGGTATAGTGAATACACGGCTGGGGTTGGGATTGGAAGAAAGGGTGGGGACGGAGTTCTGGAGTCTGGCCTGGAGGATCTGGCCCCAATATTCAATGACCTCACATGAGTGGTCAAGGTCAGTGAATGCACCATCAAATGATCTCTCCTACCTGCCATGCTGCCAACAGCTTGCGCTACTCAATGCACCACAGCCCCAACACTCAACCATTAGCAAGCAGGTTTAATCCATTACAGTCAGATGCTCCACCTCACCCTCACACACTTACCAATGCTATCGGCCTCACACTCTCATCTTGCAGCTTCCACGTAATTCCAGCTATTCAGCTATGACAGACATAACAACACACTCACTGACATTCTTCCCACTCTCTTACAGGACCAAGGTGCATATAATCAGAGGGAGCAGCGAAGGACCAGCAAGCAACAGGCATGCCTGCATCTCCTGAATCTTTGGAAAAGACAGTGCTCGAAATTATAGGGCCAGCTGTGACAGAGGCCATTGCACCCGGAATCACCAAGAACTGTCAGGATGACGGTATGTTCCTGCCCCTTATTCACTTTTTAAAATCCTACTCCACATTCATCCTGCTATCTGGCCTACAGAAATATTTCATGCATTGGCAGCTCTGTCCGAGGGCCTATTCTCACTGTCAAGAAGCATGGAGGAGTCAGGCTCCAACCTAGCACAGGGTTTCATGCAGAGCTTGGAGCCCATCCTTTCCAGCTCAGAAGTATTCATCAATTCCATAACAGCACTTGTGAATCTAACTGAGATGCAGTGTCTGGTGGCCAATGGTGATGTTTGGCTGTGATTTTAGATGAACCAGTGTATGAATAGCTGGTCACTGACAGGCCCACCTGGAGTGAAGAGATTCCTGATATCTCCTCCTCTTCTTCCTCCTCTCCCTCATTTCCAGGTGCACTCCGAAGGCCTGGCTTCATGGGTTGTGCCATCATGAGAGAGAGTTTGTGGGAAACACAGCAGACCACCATGAGCCTGAAGACAGATTCCAGCGAATCCTAGAGGAGACCCCTCAGCTGGTCCAGGCAGCAGAAGCATTGTTCCAGAATTGTTGACCCCACAATAATCCTGGTCACTGCAGGGTGGTGGAGAGGAATCATGTGCCAGGTGTAGACAGGTAACCCTCATCGCCAAGCTGCCAGTCTCTGCTTTGTCATGGTGGCTCAAAGATGGCGGGTATAGCTGACTGCTTCAGGATCAATGCGATTGTATTTTAGGATGATGTTGCCGGGGGTCAGTGTGTCGAACCTCATCACTGAAAATTCACATCCAGGGTTTGCTGAGAATCTCTAATGTAGAAGAGTGCATCTCACTCATTAATCAGAGGTTATGAGGCCCACTTAGTGTAAAACTGCTCCAATTACTTATTTACAACCCAATATCCCAATCAGATGGTTTAATTTACCACCAATGGTAAATTGTGCATTAGCACTGGGCCAATGACTCTGGGTAATTGCCTCATATTCACCACATAAATCACCTTAACGGTCTCATACAGGGTTATCATCTCCTTCACAATTTGAAGTCAGGCAACTCCTTTCAAAATCATGGAATACCTGAACAAGGTTTGAATTTGAAGACTTAAATTTCAACCCTCAGTGTTCATTACATTAGACAAAGTCCTTTGTTTAAACCCATCATTAGAAACATAATTTTTCTTGCTGCTAGCTCAGCAAAGCTCCACAGCAGGGCAATGACTTGAACATGAAGAAGTAATTTTCTGGTCCTCATGGATTTCCGGTTGGGAGCGTGCCTTGCCACTAATGATTGCAGTGTGTAAATGTGTCAATGTGATTCTGAGTTAGGAGGTGGACATCAGGCTTAATTATAACACTCGATGGTCGTCTCTTAAATTAATCAACTCTCTGTTCCCATTTCAAAACACGCTGCAGGATTTATATCACAGTCATAATACTGCAGCGTTTTTTACCTTAGCTGCCTGGCTTATTCTCTCTGATCCCAGGTTTCAAACTCTGGCAATTTAGTTCCACTTGGCTCAATTGGGAACCCCTTTATCGTGTGGCCAAAGCCGTAAACTCAAGCACGACACCAAGAGCCAGGTTTAATCTCGGCGCACATTCTTTGCATTGTTGAGGGAGTGCTACTATTGTCAAAGTTCTATCACTTTCACTTGAGACAGTTAACTGAGAAACTTTCTACTCTCTAAAGAACAAGCGGATGTTTGAAAAGATGAAATGGCAAAGAGAATTGAGACAGGATGAGGTGAAGAAGCACATGAGGCTGACATCAGGTAAATGTGTAAGAAAGCTGAAGGTGATGGAATTGGTTTCGTTGAGAGTAAGCTGTTGCAGTATTGTAAAAGGAGGCAAAAACTGTCTTGTTTATGGAGCTGGTTTTCTATTTGGGACCCACTGGAACAATTAACAGACAACAACAACTTGTATTGATATAGCACCTTGAACATAGAAAAATATCCCAAGGTGCTTCATAGAAGCATTATCAAACAAACAATTTGACATTGAGTTATATGAGTCAATATTCAGTTGTGATCAAAAACTTGGTCAAAGAGATAGGTTTTAAGCAGCATCTTAAAGAAAGAGAGGTAGAGGGTTGGAGAGGTTCAGAGAAGGAATTCCAGACCTTAGGGCCAAGGTAGCTGAAGGCACAGCCTCCAATAGTGAAGTGATTAAAATCGGGGACGAGCAAGAGAATTGAAGGAGCAAAGAGATCTTAGAGGTTTGTATAGTTGGAGGACGTTACAGAGAAAGGGAAGGGGCGAACAGGCCATGGAAGGGCTGGAAAACTCCCAGAAATGCCTTATAAATATTGACACACTTCCAGGACTTCTGTGCTAACTTCTAAGTGACAACGCCTGACTCAAAGAACAATGCTGCTGTTATTAAAGGAAATAATTATTATACAGCAATGGGCTAATAAATGAACTCATTACAGAAACCTAGTAAATTTAGCAACCCTCAGGGTTGCTCCCAGCACTTGTCAGAAGATCCCAGGAATCTTTAGGAGGAGTAAACAAAAACCTATTGAAGCGATTAAATTAATTTGCACTTGGTCATTATCGCTCTGAGCCTGAGAGAATTTTTTTTAAAGGTTTTTAAAAATACATAAATCTTTGATTCATAACCAGGGATCAGAGGGTATCTGGAATAACTGCTTGTTCATTCTGAATGCCTTATTATTATTCGAGTATTATTAATCAATGTTCTATTATACATTCAAAATATGCAAATAGGTTTAATTGTGTAAATTTTTTTCAAATGATCTTCTCTCTGTTCCTCAGTAATGGCCTCGAGATTAATCAGGTCTCACTCCTCTGTGGAATCAATCAGGACTGAACACATTCCTAGACACACATTCCCATCAAATTGCATTCATTTCTTGTTGCTCACATTTAACAAAGTGCTGGAAAGTACGCTGAGGGAAGGAGACAAGTCCGTAAGCACTGATGGAAAGAAAATGACAGCTGGTGCACCAAGATGCACTAAGCCATTTCAGATCAGACAGTCATTTTTCGAGTTAGTTGCTCTCCATCAGGGCAGTGATTGGGTTCTCGACCCTTGGGCAGGGCCAGAAATATCACCTGTTGCTGATCACTATTCACGTGTGTAAAGAACATACCTTTTTATTTCTGTTGGACTATGGATTAAAATTACAATGGCTACAGTTTGAAGGACATGTCTACTGGAACATTGTGAGGGATATATGCAATGTTGCTATCCTGGAACTGAGTGTGCCATGAAAGACAGGATGGTACCAAGGAGTCTGGTTTAATGGAGAACTGCCTGGCAACAATGTTTTAATTAGCTCCTGCTAGGTGACCAGGCTTTGTGTGAGAGCAGTGCAGCAGAGAATAGCTCCTAGCCTGAAAAGGAACAGGACCTAAAACCTCTACCTCCTGTTTGTGTCAGATTCCAGTAATTCTACAATAATAGCTAGCTGGCTTTTTCTCCTCATACCTCTATAACCTGCTCTCTCTCTTAAAACCTGTCAAGAAGCAATGGGGAAAATCACTGTTAGAGACATTGAAAGGCAAGTGCTCAACCAGTGAACTAAAGACTGAAAGTGCTGGAAGACAGACCATCATGTGTCATCAACAATGAACTGAAAGGAATTTGGAAGACATCGAGCAAAATCAACCCATTGAATCCTGTACTCCGGAATTGGTGTGATTAAACTGTTCTATCCCACCCTTAAAATCCATGTTTTTGTGTGTCTTGTGTTTTGTGTGTGTATAGGGATTTAAGAAGGGGTAGAGTTTAGGTTATAGAGTTAGAAATTAGCAGCTCATACTTTTTTCTTTTGCCACTGGTTAAAAGACAATTTGTTCAATAAACAGTTATTTACTTATTAAGCTTACAAACCTGGTGCTCGGATTCTATTAACCTAAATTAAACAATTAGGTGGGTGGATGAAACTTTTTCACGTTTGCCATGGCTCAGGGAGCAATGGGGCTTGATATTGCAGCGCACTATCCCCAGTGAGTCATGACACCTGTGTTAGGGCAGGGCTGAGCCTGAATGTGATGCCTCACACAGTCAAACAACCCGATGATGAAGCATGGCCGATTTAGGCAAGATACTAGAGGACAATGCGCTTCCTTCAAGTTCCAGCATGTAAAAGATTGGTCGATAACTACAGCGTCTAAGTTTAAGATAGCTGAAAGAATAAGGATTTGGACTATTATTAAATTAAGTGATGGAAGCACAATTATTAATATATTTTAAAATGAGTGGAAGGATACTAGATGTAAATTGTCTGTATCAAACAATTGGGCTAATTTTCAAAATGATCACCATACCTGGATTCAACAATGTATAAAATCCACCAGGCTTAGAATCTTTTGAGAATTCATCTTAATCACATTTCCACTTGCTTATTAAGGAAAAGACACTGAAGCCCTCGGGATGCATCCTATTTACTAAGTCCAGAGAACTTCGATGGAGGTTTTACGAGAGCCAAGGTTTAGTTACTTCTAAGGGTGCATAGGGATACCTCTGGAAGTTAACTGGTTAAAGACAGGCCAAAACATTGGGCTCATTCTGGGACTAAGTCCCATTGTGGGGGCAGGAACAGGGAGCCTTTCCCGCCACAGAGGCCTATGGGAATTTGCGCTGTATTGCACGGCACTGGTCTTATTAATTATGCAGTCGGGGGTTTCCTGATGTTTTGTGTGGCGGGAAGAGCTGAATGGCTTGCGCCCTGCCATCACATCCGGGTACCATTTTTAAAGTAGAAGATGGACCTCCTGGAAGACTCTGAAGTTCAAAGATCCACCTTGCAGATGCTCCACCTACCCACTGCAGCATGTTTCAGGGTCAACAGTCACTGGAGGCCTCCATCCCAATCTCCACAGGCTGTCTCAGGCCTTCTTCAGTTAAGTCCCGACATCTCCACACTAGGTTGGGCCAGACATGTTCTGGGCCGGCTTGATATCACGCTGGCAGCATGAACAATTGGATTCCGGTTGAGCCTTTATCTGCATACCATTAACGGGATGCAAAATGGTTTCATGCCGGCTTTTGGCAGGAATGGCGACATGCAGTGACAGGCAGGAGCGCGTGTTCCCACTGTCATTTTACACCGGTGAGAAACTGCTTTTTCAGCTCCCACTGCATTGTTGTCCCACCCGCCCGCCATCAAACTCACCACAGTGGGTACTGGAAAATTACGCCCAGTGTCCTTGTAAACTGCCTTGTCCCAGTCCAGCCTGACCCACACTACCCATCAGGGGGCACTGGTTCTAAAGGTTACCTGAAAGTCAGTGAGAAGAATCCCATCCCATCCATTCTTCTAGTCAAGTGAGAGATCAACCAATCCAAATCCCACCATGACCCAGTCTCTGTGGATAGCTGTCTGTCACGGACACAGCGTGACTGGTTGTGCCCCGGACACCAGGCTGGTTATTACCCAGAAATATAGCTACTTTCTGCAGAATCTAGCCTGCTTTGTCATCACAAGCTTAATGCGGTGGTCATTCCATTTTAAATTAAAACAAGATTTTTCTGTAAGATCCATTTGTCAAGTGTCAATTGATTAAGTGATAATCGGAGATTTAACTCAGGTCCTGCTTCATAATCTGCTGAAGTAGGCACTTTCCTGTGACAGGAGTGACACAGCATTAATAATTTATTTACCCTTGCTTCGATTTCAGGTGTGTGTTTGATCTTGCCTGTTTTTTCTGGGCTTGTACTTGATGCGCTGAAATACTCAAGATCACATTCAGGCAAAACCTTATTTAATGCCCAACAACTCACGCCCCAGGAGTAGCAGAGAACTGATACAGAGATAGTCAGGCAGGCAGAGCTGGTGGGCTGTGCTCCAGTATTTCGGAGAGGTAGCAACTAAATGGATAGCTGAGGAGTGAGGAGAGGTTAGAGTCTGGGATTGCTTACACTGGAGAAAGGATCTCATTGCAATTTTTAACGTCCAAAGTGATTGTGAGAAACATGGTCCCAATAAACAAATGGAAAAGAATGAGGAGAACATAACTGACAAAAACTTCATGTTTGGGAATGTTAAGACTTAATCTAGTTGGTGGCAGGGGAGCGGAGAGGGGCTCAGATGCAATCGCAAGCCACAAGAACAAACCTCAACTGGTTTCTAGCCCTCCTGTAAGACACAGATGAAGTTACAGACTAGGATCAATAATGTTCTATGATCTCATTAAATGACAAAAGATTTAATGATAGTTAAAAGCAGAAAGAAGCAGAGACGGAGAATTCTGTGAGACTGCTCTTTCAGCCTCACCTAAAGCCCAAGCTTCACATTTGAGTCCATCACACAACCAGACAGTGATACTAAGTCAACTGGAACCTATTTCATCTTCAAATGACATCATCAGCGCCACAATGTAATTTTAACTCCGAATACTGGAAGGCTCAATGAGGCTGAAGCCAGCCACCAGATTGAGCCGGGGAAGAGTGGGAGCAAAGGACAAGGCATTTTTATTTGACTGTTCTGATGATTCCTCATAAGCCAGAAATGCAGGAACTTTCCCCCAACTCTGGACTTACCTTCCTTCTCATCACCAGCATCGCCTTCCAACTTGATCCCAATCTCATCCCAATTACCATTGGAATTCACTGGATCGTGACCCGGAGCGAGTGGATTGTGGGGAATTGCACAGAAAAGAACCTGAGCAGCAAACTTCCCATAGCATCCACTCAACAGAAGTGCCTTAATGCACTTGACACTAACAGAAATTCACAGCTTTTCTCAATCATAAATTATAATCTTTCTACAAGCTAAAATCACCCTGCGCAACACAAAACCTCACAAGGCTACCTACAGGAGATGTGAATTGTCTGCTGTGTTTATCCTTTCTCTTAATTTGTTTGATTTATGTTTATGACAATCATGACCTTTAAGGCCTCAAATCCTCACTCTGAGGGGCTACCAAATCTTAATTTAAATTTTAGTTGTCTTAAAGGGCCCTCACTACAAATAAGGAATCGGCGAGAAATTAATCTGCATCTGTCTTTGGGTGCAGGGATCACGATTCGTGACCTGCCCATGTCTGTTCTCATTGAGGTAGGATTTACCCAATTCTTTCTTTCATCCAAACGGGGCCCATGCTGATGGCTGAGTGCTCAGCAGTGGCCCCAGCAGCATGCGCTAAGAGCACATTGTACAAGCCGCCTTCTGCTCGTAAAGGCTGTCTGTCTCTCTTAAAGGAGAGCTACACTCATTGGAAGGGAGCTTCCACTGGCTGCTAGTACTGACACTGGCTGTATGTAGAAGATGCACAGTAAGAGCACCAGGGAGAGAGAAAGAGCTCCTCATTTCACTAATGCAGTGCTGGAGACCTCGGTGATGAAGGTGGACAGAAGGAGAGAGATTATGTTTCCATGGACACCAGGTGGCCCTCACTGGTCATCTTCTGACAGGAACAGGAGCAGCTGGCCAGGAATATCAATGTCCAGAGTCTGACCCCGAACCCTGGCTTCATCCTGGTAACCAAGATTAGTAAATGCATCTTCACATGAATCTCATACCCACCAGTCTACCAAATTCTCATGCTGCTTGATGCACCACACCCCAGACACTCACCCAGCACTAGTCCTAGGCTCTAAGGAATCATACTAAACATCCAGCTACACCACCCTCACACGCCTACCAATGAAGACCAGCTGTACACACGGCTCTCAATTCCTCCACATACCTCCAGCTATTCAGTTGTGGCATGAATATCACCTAAATACAGTGCATGGGCATTAACAGCAAAGTTTTGAAGAAGCATCACTGACTTGAAATGTTAACCCTATTTCTCTCTCGACAGAGAGAGTCTGCTGGTCTGCTGAGAAATTCTAGCCCTTTCTGTTATTTATGCAATAACTGACATTCTGCCTCTTTCCTGCAGGACAAGGTGGCCCCTAGCTATATTGCTGTTCCTTCGCCGTTGCTGGTCAAAATGCTGGAACTCCTGGAATGCAGGAATGCTGTGGAGTGGTTCAAGAAGACAGCTCACCACCATCTTCTCAAGAGCAATTAGGGATGAACAATAAAGGTTGACCTATCCAGCGACGCCCATATCCTGTGAAAGAATACATTTTTAAAAATTTAACCCCTGGGAGCAGGGCAGAATGATGGAGTCCCAATGATGAAGGGGATGCTCCTCAACATTAAGCTGGCTGTGACAGAGCCCTGGGCATCCAGGATCACTTTGTGAACTGCAGAGGCTAGTTTGGAGTTGGGATCTGCATGTGCTATGTCACCGAGCACAAGTGGGCTGAAGGCAGGCCAGTGGGAAAGCACAGTTCATGTGTCAGACAGTGTCCAGTTACTGTCAATTAGCAGCAGGGAGTCTGGCTCCAATTTGGCAGAAGAGATAGTGCAGAACATCCCCCCTCCACAACCTCTGTTCCATCTCCCTGCCATGGCTGCAGACCCAGAGGCACTGCCACAGCTACCCACATACCTGCTGCAGCCTTTATATGGACACGTCACCTTATCCTTGGCCCTCTTGCAAACATCCAATAGATGCTGAGGCATTGTTGAACCTCAAACTAGATTTATAAGCAGCCGCATGACTGAGTCAGGTTCAGAGACCGATTCAATTTCAATTAATTTTATCTGCAACCATTATCTTGGATAAGCTCGTGTTTTTTAAAAAAATGAACACCAGCTCATAAAAAGGTTCCCAAAGTTTGTGTTTACCAGATTGATATGAAAATCTAAGCGCAGGAATTGCACAATCACTCGAGGCAGAATCATCCCAGACTTGCACCAAGTGCAGAATTGGTGTGAGAAAAGTCGTTTTACTGGCCACAATGGTGGGTTTTCATGCTGAAACATCCCCTTCCCAGCACGTCCCGGCTCATTAATAATGTATCCACGGGAAACACACAGGATTGCTGCGGGCGGGCTTGGATTTGCCCATCACACCGTGACCTCGGTGCCTCCTCGCTCCAGGTGCCATATTTAAAGTGCATCAGAGAGCAGCTTACTTCATGTCTATAGGCCAGGGCTACTCCAGGTGACAGATGGCCCCAAAAGCAAAGAAGACAGCAGACGCCAAATTTAGTGAGGCTTCTTTGGGGTGCCTGCTGGAAGCAGTGGCAGGCCGATGTGAAGTCCTCTACCCCTGCTCCGACCGCAGGAGGTCCACCAGAGTCACCAATCTGATCTAGGAAGCAGTGGTAGCGGCGGTCAGCACCACTGGATCACAGAAGAGGTCAGCCAATCAGTGCAGGAAGAGGATGAATGATCTCATCCGTTCCTCCAGGAAGTCAACCACTTCATCACTCTCAATTCACACACTCCCAAACCCATCACACACCCACAGGGATCTCACACCTCAAGGGACAAAACCACTATCTATCACACACACCCTCACATCTCCATCTGGCTCATATCCTCTGGAGCTCACATGCTGATCCTGTCCATGGCTCCGCTTACCACACAAACATTCCACACGGTGCCATGCGTCCTGCTCACACCCTCTCCATCTGTTTTTGTGCAGGAGAAGCTGGCCACTACAGCAGGGAGAGGTCCCAGATTGGGGTGAAGTGGCCCACATTAGGCCCCTCACTCACTTTGACTGGTGAGTATGTGGACCGTGCCTGTGACAACGTTAAGGTCAGCAGTGAACACCCACGTAAGGATCCTGCAACACATCATCCCTCTCTCAATGCAACTGTGAGTGCTCTCTCCTGCTCTTGACTCAGCTGCCATGCACTAATTATCTCTAACAGCATCTGTGCCATTTCAACACCCCATCCTGCTCTCAAGCCCACATGTCCGTCCTTGGCCTGCTGCATTGTTCCAGTGAAGCCCAACACAAACTGGAGGAACAGCACCTCATCTTCCAACTAGGCAATTTACAGCCTTCCAGACTGAACAATGAGTTCAACAACTTCAGATCATGAGCTCTCTCCTCCATCCCCACCCCCTTTTTATCATTTTTTCAATATTCATTCTCACTTCTAACTTTTTATTTTTAAATTCTTATTTTTATCCACTTATTTTTATTTTTATTTTAACTATTTTTAAAATTTTTAAATTTATTTTCATTTTTATTCATTATTTATCTCCACCTTTTATCCTGTTTTCAATCTTTTTTCCCACCACTGTCCCCTTCCCCCCCACCACCCCACCCTCACAAGGACCATCTGTCATTTATTCATAACAAAAACAGAATTACCTGGAAAAACTCAGCAGGTCTGGCAGCATCGGTGGAGAAGAAAAGAGTTGACGTTTCGAGTCCTCATGACCCTTCATGAGGACTCGAAACGTCAACTCTTTTCTTCTCCGCCGATGCTGCCAGACCTGCTGAGTTTTTCCAGGTAATTCTGTTTTTGTTTCAGATTTCCAGCATCCACACTATTTTGCTTTTAACTAATTACCTCTACTTTGGTTCACGGGGAGCTCTGCCAAGCAACCAACACCATCAGCCAGCCAGTCCTTCAGATCCATCCAGGTCCTCACCACCAGCGAAGAGGACAGCTCCTCCATTGAAGAGCTGGAAATAAGCAGCCTGGAAGACCTGTCATAGTGCTTACCCACACCCTGCACCAGCGCAGAGACACACACCTAAGTGGGACCTAGATCTAGAGCAGTCCCGGGTTAACAGTCAGGTGGTGAACGCACAGGCATATATCCGAAGCAGGAGGAGGCAGATTCAGCTGAGCCCTCCGGCTCTCAGAGGACCGCTGGGGAAAAGGCATCTGTGGGGTTCCAGTCCGATGATGAGCCTCTGGATTCGGCCTTCCAATTCATCCTGGAGATTCATCAGAAAGTGGGAGAACATCACACGGAGCTGTTGGAAGACCTCAACAGAGTTGCACGCGAGTTGGAGGAGTGCGTTCACCTGCTCTCAGATGCAGTGGTGTTCACCTGCGAGCGCATGGAGGTCTCCATGGGAAGGATGGGGGATGCCATGGAGATCCTGGACAAGCAGAACGTGGAGATGAGCGCAGACCTGCACTCCATCACTGCAGCCCAAGAATGAGTTCTTGCAGTTGCAACGCAAGAGGGAAACGGGGCACCGCGACATCCCTCCAGGCACTCCTTCTCCTCAAGGAGTCAGGCTGGGGCCCTTATTTTGCCTATTAACCTTTTGTGCAGCACCTTATCAAATGCCTTTTGAGATCCAGGTATACTATATCTACTGGATCCCCTTTAACTACCCTACCACTTACATCCTCAAAAAACTCAAATAAATTTGTCAAACAGGATTTCTCCCTGGTAAAACCATATTGACTTGTTCTAATCATACTATGCTTTTCTAAGCGATTGTTAAGACTTCCTTAATATTAGATGTCATCATTTTCCCAACAACTGATGTTAGGCTAACTGGCCTGTATTTCACTGTTTTCTCTCTCCCTCCTTTCTTGCAAAGTGGTGTAACATTTGCCAACCTCCACCTAGTCGGACCATTCCTGAATCTGGGGAATTTTGGAAAATCATAGCCAGTGCAAGCACTATCTCTGCAACTATCATCAGGTCCTCGGGATTTGTTGGATTTTATTCCCTTACG
This sequence comes from Carcharodon carcharias, assembly GCF_017639515.1. Classification (NCBI taxonomy): domain Eukaryota; kingdom Metazoa; phylum Chordata; class Chondrichthyes; order Lamniformes; family Lamnidae; genus Carcharodon; species Carcharodon carcharias. The sequence continues at coordinate 28,225,263 of NC_054500.1, forward strand.
TTTCTCCAACACTTTATCCCTGCTGATATTAGCCTCCCCAATTCCCTCACTCTTTTTAGCCCCTAAGTTATTGTCCATTTCTGTTATGGAACTTGTGTCGTCTACTGTGAAGACAGACATAAAATATTTGATCAATGCCTCTGCCATTTCCTTATTTCCCATGATAATACTTCCTGTCTCTGCTTCTAAGAGAACAATGTTTACTTTAACTACTCTTTTCCTTTTTATATACTTATAAAAGCTTACAATCTGTTTTTATATTTCTGGCTTCTCTTATATTCCATTTTTTTCTCTTTTGATCAACTTTTTGGTGGTCCTTTGCTGATTCATGTGCATGTCCACCACTTGTATCGCACTTGAAAATCTCTCTTCCCCCACAAAGTGAAGACTCTTTGCTGGAGTAAATTTCAACATGGGGCAGCAGTCCTCTGATACTTTGATTCAGTCACTACTCTTCAGGTTTAGAGAGGGATGCCACTATGACTGTGAAATGGGCATCACTGTTGAATCAGATTCAGTCTTGCCGTGTATTCACGCACACACACACTTCCAGCAGAGTCACTGGATAGGGATCAGTAGTACTTCTTTCCCAAACCCAGGGAGACTGAACCATTGACTTAGAGCAGCTAATAAAAGACACATTGAGCTCTCAGTCCTACCCAAAATGCTGCCTTTAACCAACTGAATTATTGGCACAGCCTAATATTTCATTGGTTTTAATCCTGTTACTGCAGCTCAGTCTATGACCTGGTAAGATTGATTGATATTCACATGTAATCCGGTAATGACTGAGTTACTTCCTAATGATTGTCATAGTTTACTTAGCGGGTCATTAAACTCACTCTCAATTTCCCATCTTTCACTTTACTTATTTAACAAGCATTGAAGCGAAAGGTGAACAATGAGATTAATGGACTAATAGTATTCACAGAGGAGATGGCTCATTATATGAGCTTTCCTTTGCCAAATTCATGCCTCATTTGCACCGCGGCAGGGATCTGGTGAATACCTGCAGGAATTCCAGGTGAATGTGAAATGAGGGCTGAGTTCATTCTGACTAGAAGCTGCCTGATGTCAGGTCAAAGTGCATGGGGTCAGTAATGTCAAAGTGGGATCCTGGCTGAAAAAGAACTCATCCATTTCACAGTGAGGACTGAAACACCCAACTAACCACACCAGTACTAAACATTTAACTATCGCCACTGGCAACAGCCAATCTCTGGAATTAAATGATAATAGCTATAACGTTTTGCCACCTGACACATGCTCCCTCTCCAGCTTGGTCATTGTTTTGGAGTCGAAACTCAAGCACCAATTAAGCAGAGCCCCAGAGAGTGGGTGTGAAACATGAAGGCTCTTTTTCAACGTAAAAAAATCAAGCAATGCAAATTATATTCATCTGAGTGTTAAATAGCTGGTGATCAACTTGTCCCTGTTAAAAAGAAAAGGAAGGGAAACATCTCTGTTTGCCTTTAGCAATGTCAGGATATCACAAAGTGCTTTACAGCCAATTAAATCCTTTTGAAGTGTAGTCCTTATTGTAATGTAGGAAATGTAGAACCAATTGTGCACAGCAAGATCCCACATACAATGCTATGACAATGGCTACATAATCTCTTTTAGTAACATTGACTGAGGGATAAATACTGACCAAAACACTGAGGAGAACCCGCCATCTCTTCTTTCATATAGCACTATGGGATCTTTTATTTCTGAGAGTGAAGAGGGATCCTTAGTTGAACATATCATCTAAAAGATGGTGTCGGCCTTGATATTAGTGCTCAAGTCCTGGAGAGGGACTTAAAGCCATAACCTCCTGTCTCAGACGTTAAGAGTGCTACCCACCGAACCACAGCTGACATCGGGGAGGGGGGAGGCGGGGGGGTGGTATATACCCTGTGTGTAACCCCATGCTGTACCTGCTTTGGGAGTGTTTGATGTGGACAGTGAAGAGGCAGCTTTACTCTGTATCTAACCCCGTGCTGTACCTGCTTTGGGAGTGTTTGATGGGGACAGTGTAGAGGGAGATTTACTCTGTATCTAACCCCGTGCTGTACCTGTCCTGGGAGTGTTTGATGAGGACAGTGTAGAGGGAACTTTACTCTGTATCTAACCCCATGCTGTACCTGTCCTGGGAGTGTTTGATGGGGACAGTGTAGAGGGAACTTTACTCTGTATCTAACCCCGTGCTGTACCTGTCCTGGGAGTGTTTGATGTGGACAGTGTAGAGGTAGCTTTACTCTGTATCTAACCCCGTGCTGTACCTGCCCTGGGAGTGTTTGATGGGGACAGTGTAGAGGGTGATTTACTCTGTATCTAACCCCGTGCTGTACCTGTCCTGGGAGTGTTTGATGGGGACAGTGTAGAGGGAGGTTTACTCTGTATCTAACCCTGTGCTGTACCTGTCCTGGGAGTGTTTGATGGGGACAGTGAAGAGGCAGCTTTACTCTGTATCTAACCCCGTGCTGTACCTGTCCTGGGAGTGTTTGATGGGGACAGTGTAGAGGGAGGTTTACTCTGTATCTAACCCTGTGCTGTACCTGTCCTGGGAGTGTTTGATGGGGACGGTGTAGAGGGAGATTTACTCTGTATCTAACCCCGTGCTGTACCTGTCCTGGGAGTGTTTGATGGGGACGGTGTAGAGGGAGATTTACTCTGTATCTAACCCTGTGCTGTACCTGTCCTGGGAGTGTTTGATGGGGACAGTGTAGAGGGAGGTTTACTCTGTATCTAACCCCGTGCTGTACCTGTCCTGGGAGTGTTTGATGGGGACAGTGTAGAGGGAGGTTTACTCTGTATCTAACCCCGTGCTGTACCTGTCCTGGGAGTGTTTGATGGGGACAGTGTAGAGGGAGCTTTACTCTGTATCTAACCCCGTGCTGTACCTGTCCTGGGAGTGTTTGATGGGGACAGTGTAGAGGGAGCTTTACCCTGTATCTAACCCTGTGCTGTACCTGTCCTGGGAGTGTTTGATGGGGACAGTGTAGAGGGAGCTTTACTCTGTATCTAACCCCGTGCTGTACCTGTCCTGGGAGTGTTTGATGGGGACAGTGTAGAGGCAGCTTTACTCTGTATCTAACCCTGTGCTGTACCTGTCCTGGGAGTGTTTGATGGGGACAGTGTAGAGAGAGCTTTACTCTGTATCTAACCCCGTGTTGTACCTGTCCTGGGAGTGTTTGATGGGGACAGTGTAGAGGGAGATTTACTCTGGATCTAACCCCGTGCTGTAGCTGTCCTGGGAGTGTTTGATGGGGACAGTGTAGAGGTAGCTTTAGTCTGTATCTAACTCCATACTCTACCTGTCCTGGGAGTGTTTGATGGGGACAGTGTAGAAGGAGCTTTAATCTGTATCTAACCCCATGCATTACCTACCGTGGGAGTGTTTAATGGGGATAACGTAGAGGCAGCTGTAGGTAAATGCTATACCAAATCATGCAACTGAACTCTCTGCAGTTTTGTGACTGCTGTCAATTGTACAATCCCTGGGCACCTCTTCCTTACTTCATTGTGAGAAACCAAACTTTGTTCAATTTCTTAATCTCTTATTCTTGGTTTTCTCATTTTAACATTGTCTCTCATTGTGATTCAAATCTTTGTTATTGTGACATTTTGTTGTCAATGTTGTCAATCCCTATGTTGAAGACATTGTTGGTATATATCCCAATGTCTTCCATATTGCATCTGAATGTCTGAAATAAAATTAATTGTAAGACGAATCAGAAGGAAATGAGTTTGGGTGATTCTGAATAACAAGGCTATTCATTTTCATGCTCTTCTAACAGTCTATACTAATAATTGCCATCCGTAGAGATATTTTTATCAGCCTATCCTGAATTCAGCCAGCTGAGTCCCAATTTCCAATCTCAAAACATGTGCCGGTGAGTTGTGACATCTCACTGCTGATTTCACTGCATCGAGTCAATTAATTTGTGCAATGGTTGAGCAACAAAAAATAAATGTCATATTTCTTAACTCCATGGCACTTGAGGTGATACATTCCATCCAATCTGTGCTCAGCACTACAAACAGATGAATTAGGAGTAGGAGTAGACTATTCAGCACCTCGAGCCTTCTCCACAATTCAATAACATGATGGCTAATCTGATGGTGGCTTGAACTCCACATTCCGCTTACCCCTGATAACCTTTAACTCCCTTGTTAGTCAAGAATCTATCTAATTATGCCTTAAAAATATTCACTGATCCTGCCCTCCATCGCTCTCTGGGGAAGAGAGTTCCAAAGATTCATGACCGTCTGAAAGAAAAAAAATTCTTCTCATCTCCATCTTAAATGGGAGACCCCTTATTTTAAAATTGTGTCCCCTGGTGCTAGTCTCTCCGACAAGGGGAAGCATCCTATCAGCATCCGCCCTGTCAAGTCCCCTCAGGATCTTATATATTTCAGTACGATCACCCCTCATTCTTCTAAGCTTGAATGGATAAAGGTCCAGCCTATACAACCTTTCCTCATTAAATAACCCCCAGGCCTCCACCCCAGGTATCAGTCGAGTGAACCTCTCTGAACTGCTTCTAACGCTTTTGTATCCTTTCTTAAATAAGGAGATCAAAACTGTACACAGTACTCCAGATGTGTTCTCAACGCCCTGTGCAACTATAGCAAAACATTCTTACTTTTATATTCCACTTCCCTTGCAATAAACAACATTCCAGTTGCCTTATGTCAGGAAGATATAATTCTCATAATGTTATTGGAAGTTATTGTAAAATAGAGTAACAGTGGGATGTGTCTATGTTTCTTTGTGAGACTTAATTGAATTAGAAGCAGCTAGTCTGGGTGCTTTGATGTAAGAAGAGAAGTTAGGTTTGAAATGTTAATTAGGTAAACATGGGGAAGTTTAGAAACATCGGTGTCAAGGGAGTGTTTGCATTTTTAAATAAACCAGACTTGATTGTTTTCAAAAGAGGAAGTGAAATGTGTCACCTAGCCAGGTTAAGTTTAGAAAGAGTGCGTTTATTTTCCAAAGATTACTGGTAAAACTCAGTGCTCTGAGAGATTTTTATTATCAGAAAGATAATGTCCAAAGACATAGTGAAACAATGGGAATTTGCATTCAAAGGGGAAAATATGTATAAAGGAGTAACAACTGTGTGTAAGGGGAGGCAGTCTAAGATTCGACAAGTGTGAAAAGCCTTCAGTATCTATGCCTCAAACTGCTGCCTTCAGAGACTGAAGTTAAGAGAACTCTCTTTGCATTCAACTGTTCAGGGTATTGTTTACTTTGACTGGGTCTTTTAAAGTTTATGTATTTTACTTTTGCCTTAACGAAGGTGTAACTGGGAATCAGATTAATTAGGGGATTTAAAATTATGTAGCAGTAATTAGTAAACATATATATGTGCTTACAATCTTATCTTTCATTAATAAATGTTTAACTTAGTTTTATTAAAAAAAAACCTCTTAAGATTCAGTGGTCTTATTATTACTGAATACAAAGCCCATATCTCGAAACATGCAAATTGAAAATTAGTTGCGACCGTTGTTTCAAGTTTCCCTCTGGGACTTGAAAAACTCAGCATTTACCATCTGCTGTGTCATAACAGCTTCCTAATCAGTTGCTGTACCTGTATACCAACTTTTTCTTATTCATGTACCAGGACACCCAGGTCCCCCTGTACTTCAGATTTCTGCATGCCCTCTCTCCATTTCAATAATATGCTGCTTTTCTATTCTTCCTGCCAAAGTGGACAAGGTCACATTTTCTCACATTATCTACCAAATTTTTGCCCACTCACTTAACCTATCTATATCCCTTTGCAGACTCTTAAGTCCTCTTCATAATTTACTTTCCTGCCTATCTTTGTCTCATCAGCAAATTTAACTACCATACATTCGGTCCCTTCATCCAAATCATTGATATAAATTGTAAATCACTAAAGCCTCAGTACTGATTCCCTGTGGCACTCCACTTGTCACAGCTTGCCAGCCCAAAAATTATCCATTATGCCTATTCTGTTTCCTGTTAGCTATCTAATCCTCTATCCATGCTAATATGTTACCCCCAATACAATGAGTTCTTATTTCATATAGTAACATTTGATGTGGCATCTTGTCAAATGTCTTCTGGAAATATAAGTACAGCACATCCATAGGATCACCTTTACTGACATTGCTTTTACTTCCTCAAAGAACTCCAACAAAATGGTCAAACAAATTCCCTTTCACAAAATCATGCTGACTCTGCTTGATTCCATTGAGATTTTCTAAGTGCCCCGTATATCCTTCTTAATAATAGATTCCAGCAATTTCCCTACGATAGAAGCTAAGTTAACTAGCCTGTAGTTTCCTGCTTTCTGTCTCCCTCCTTTTCTGAAAAGGGGAGTCACCTTCACTATTTTCCAACCTGATGATCCAGAATCTAGGAAATTTTGGAAAATTATAACCAATGCATCTAGTATCTTAGCATCCACTTCTTTTAAGGCTCTAGGATGAAGTCCATCAGGACCTGGGGAATTGTCAGCTTTTGGCTCTAATAATTTTCTTAGTACTCTTTCCCTGGTGATTGTAATTGTTTTAAGTTCCTCCCTCCTTTTCACCTCCTGATTCACAATTATTTCTGGGATGTTACTTGTATCCTCTACAGTCATCACCTTTCCCAACATCCATCCACATTTCAGTTCAATAAATATTGACACACATGATACTGCAGCAAAGAGTCATGACATAATTCCCTTCACAACATAGAACGATAAAAACAAAAAACAAAAAACTGCGGATGCTGGAAATCCAAAACAAAAACAGAATTACTTGGAAAAACTCAGCAGGTCTGGCAGCATCGGCGGAGAAGAAAAGAATTGACGTTTCGAGTCCTCATGACCCTTCGACAGAACATTCTGTCGAAGGTTCATGAGGACTCGAAACGTCAACTCTTTTCTTCTCCGCCGATGCTGCCAGACCTGCTGAGTTTTTCCAAGTAATTCTGTTTTTGTTATAGAATGATAAATTTGCTCTCCTGTAAACTCACATCCAACAAGGATCAATCAAAATCCATAAATTTATAGGAGTTGCATGATGGAAGTCTGGAATGTGCTTATTTCATTTCTTCAAACTCAGTAGTGTGTACTAATGTCTGAAACTGGACATTTCATCCTGGAATGAGCTTGGTTTTTCCCAATAGCTTTCGGTCAAACAGAATAACAAACATTTGGAATCCAACACAAACTGAATCACCAATAATTGATCGCAACATTCAAAGCAAGCTCTAGATTGATTTCCCATTTCAGTCTGTTCAGAGGCAAACATCAGGGATCCCTCTTCTTTCAGTTACTAAGTGATCCTCAGAAGGAGCAGCTTTGAAATCACACAGTTTTAAACTTAGCATCCAGGAATTAATCCAACTGAGTTTTCATATGACATAGCAAAATCGATCAGTTACTAGTTACACATCCTGCTAGTTACACTAACAACCACTAAGAATCTGACCTTCCTCACCCAAATAACTCTTTTAGCTCAACACTTAATTAAAATTTCAGTTAGGCTGCTTATACAGAACCTTATGTAAGCTACTGACCAACTTGGTTTCTGTATGTGTTAAAATAAGAGAGAAGAACTGGGCACCAAAGAATTAAAATTCCAAAAGCTGCAACAGGCATTCAGCAATGAATGGGTTAGATATGCAGTGCCTGGTTCACATCATGCTGTTATCTTTAGAAAGCCAGCAATATAATTGTATAATACAGGATTATTGATGATGTAAGGTAACTGTAAAGAGAGCCTAATGGAATGTGGATTTCAAATTCAATTCTAGATGTTTCATTCTCTGCAGTTGTGGATTTTTTCTTAGTGCTTGTTTCTTATTTTAGTGCAATTTTATATCTGTACACAATTATTATACTTTGAAGTAATAATATCCATATTCTACACCCTTCCTCACGTCATTATATATTTTTGTCAAAGTTCACATGTACTGTTCGGTGCTGTGAAAAGATGTTCACATTGCTGCAGACGGGTAGTAATGAAGAGGAAACATTCTGAAAAACGGGCCTGGGTTTTCGCTCGCAAAGAGATGGGAGATTTCCTGGTTCCGCAAACCCGACTCAGAAAAAGCGGGCCTGAGAGGTCAGATTTTTATTCTAGGGGTGCAGGGAGGGTTGTGTTTGACAAATTTGATCAAACTTTTTGAGGAGTGTTGATGAGGGTAATGCATTTGATGTTATTGACATGGACTTTAGAAAGGCTTTTGATAAGGTCCCTCATGGCAGACTGGTCAAGAAAGTAAAAGCCCATGGGATCCAAGGCAAAGTGGCACATAGGATCCAAAATTGGCTGAAAGGCAGGAAGCAGAGGGTGGTGGTAGAGGGATGTTTCTGTGACTGGAAGTCTGTTTCCAGTGGGGTTCCGCAGGGCTCGGTGCTGGGGCCTTTGCTGTTTGTGGTGTATATAAATGACTTGGGTTAAATATAGGGGGTACGATCAAGAAGTTCGCGGATGATGCGAAAATGGGTAGGGTGGTAAATAGTGAGAAGGAATACCAAAAACTGCAGGAGGATATCAATGGACTGGTCAGGTGGGCAGAGCAGTGGCAAATGGAATTCAACCCAGAAAAGTGTGAAATAATGAACCTGGGGAGGGCTAACAAGGGATTACACTATGAATGAAAGGACCCTGGAAAGTACTGAAGATCAGAGGGACCTCGGTGTCCATATCCATAGATCCCTGAGGGTAGCAGGGCAAGTAGATTAAGGTGGTTGAGAAGGCATATGGGACACTTGCCTTTATTAGCCAAGGCATAGAATACAAGAGTAGGGAGGTTATGCTGGAACTGTATAAAACACTGGTTAGGCCATAACTGAAGTACTGCAGCTCTGCTCACCACATTATAGGAAGGATGTGATTGCACTGGAGAGGGTGCAGAGGACATTTACCAGGATGCTGCCTGGGCTGGATGGTCTGAGTTCTGAGGAAAGTTTGGATAGGCTGGGGTTGTTTTCCTTGGAGCAACGGAAGTTAAGAGGGGACCTGGTAGAGATGTTTAAGATTATGAGGGGCATAGATAGGGTGGATAGGAAGGCACTTTTTCCATTAGCAGAAGGGTCAATAACCAGGCGGTGGGAGTCTGGAACTCACTGCCTGAAAGAGTGGTTGAATCAGAAACTCTCGTAACATTTAAGAAGTATTTAATATTAACTTGTGTTGCCATGGCCTCCAGGGCTATGGGACAAGCGCTGGAAAATAGGATTAGTGTAGTCAGATCTTTGTCGACTGGCACGGACACAATGGGCCAAATGGCCTCCTTCTGTGCTGTAGAGGTCTATGAGTCTGGGTTAGAAGCCAGGCCCATCAGAATGAGTAAGAGGCTGCCAGGTGCGGAGGAGGCCTAGGCGGAAAGCCTGCCTTGCTGCACCGGCACTTTGTTGAATTTATTTTAAAAACGAACAAAACAAAAAACAGCCCTCCAGCCCTCACCGCTCTTAGCTCCAACTCACTTCCCATGCCTCATCCATGCCAACCTAATGCCACTTCATGCATCCCACACCCTATGGCCCTTCATACTCCTTATGTCACCCTATGTCCCTCTACTCAACCCCATGGCCCCTTATACCCCTATGCCAACCCATGCCCCCAACCATCCCGATGCATTATAGCCCCCATGCCAACTTAGTGCCAATTCATGCCAACCCACGTCCCCACCCACCTTTTCATTTACCCCCCCCATACTAACTAGCCTAGCGTCCACCATGGACAAACGGAAGGAGCTGTGCTGACATAAACTATGTGTCTATTAATGGTGCTGATTTAAGCAAAAGTTCAATATATTGAAATTTGGTCAACTAACCTCTTATGAAAACAAACATTTCTATTCTATAAGGGCTTGGAGCTGTCAATCAACCTGGTCACTTAACCGGCACCCAACTGTGATAATGTTAGGTTGTAAAATCAGTCATGCTGGATAAATCCTATAATGGCAACCCTCAGGCTTAAGTCAGCAGAGTGAAGAATTAAGCATTGATTTTTTTTAAACTCCACAATTTTTTAAATTTAAAGCTCTGCAGAGTTAAATCCCTTGACAGCTTTGATGGCTCCAAAGAGCTTTGACAGTTGACAGTTTGGCAGTTTCAATGAATTTACCCACTTTTTACGCACACCCATGAGTACTTTTAAACACCCCAAAGGGCACCTGACCTCTCCCAAAGAGCACCTGACCTATCCCAAAGGTCTTCCGGGACCATATCCAAAGGGGGAACAATACTTCTATAAAAGGGTACCTAGGCTATCCAAACAAATCTATAAGGTTCAGATCTGTTCCTGCCAGGTCTAACTTGCAAACCTCAGGTTTCAGGCACCTACCTCACCAAAATCGTGCATGAGTGGAGGCAGCTGCTGCATTGTACAGGCGCCTGCCTTCAGGAACCATAGATATGTGATATATAACCTGTCCCCATTCTACACCCACCCACCCCCCCTCCCCCCTCTGTCACCCACAAAAATAACAGAGGCCAGGTTTGGGATGGGACATCTGGATTCAGGCCAAAGATTCCCACAAGTTGTGCCGATGGCTGTATCACTGCTCCCAAGGTCCTGGCTCAGGAACCCCCATCCTATAGAACAATACAGGGTAGGTGGAGATCATTTGATCCATCGTACCTATGTTGGCGCTGTGGCAAAACTGTCCAATTAGCTCCACTCACCTGCTCTAGACTATCAGCTTTGGTTCAATGGGTAGAACTCCCACTTTAAACCAGCATGTTGTGGGTTCACTTCTCACTCCACAACATGAGTGCAATTCTAAGCTGATTCTAGTGCATTATTGAAGAAGTGCTGCATTAAGGGGCTGTCTTTCAGGTGAGTTGTTAAACTGTGGCCCAATTTTCCCTCTCAGGTAAACATGAAAGATCCCATGGCACTATTTTCAAGAAGAGCAGGGGAGTTATCTTTCAATCAACATCACAAAAATAGATTACCTGAACGTTACCACACTGTTATTTGTGGAAGCTTGCTGTGTACAATCCTACGTTAGTGACTACACTTCAAAAAGCACTTTATTGGCTATAAAGTGCTTTGGGATGTCCTATGACCACAAAAGGTGCTACAGGAGTGCAAGTCTTCCCCCAAAGTCCTGCAAATTTTGCTCCTTCAAGTATTTATTCAATTCCCCTTTGAAAGTTATTATTGAATTTACTCCTACCAACGTATTCCGGTTCATGACTTGCCGCATTTTTTTTTTCTGTCAGGGTACCGCTGGTTATTTCGCCAATTACCTTAAATCTGTGTCCTCTGGTTACCAAGCCAACTACCATTGGAAACAGTTTATTCTTAGTTACTCTACCAAAATCTTTCATAATTTTGAAAAGCTCTTTTAAATCTTCCATTAACCTTTTCTCCCCAAAGAAGAATAGTCCCAGTATCTGCATCCCTGCTTTCATCCTGGTAAATCTCCTCCACATCCTCTCTAAGCCCGTCATATCCTTTCTAAAATGTGGTGATCAGAATTGGACAGAATACTCCTGTGGGAAAGTTTTCAAATCACTCAGTAGTCTCCCTCCACCTTAGCTGAATGATCGCCTCCTCCCATAATTAATGGCTGCACTCTTGCCCCACAGTCTCTCTGCTCCACTGGAAGTTCAAAAACAAAAGTATGGGGAGCAATAGTTCCTAGCGCATTCTCCATGTCAATGCCTTGCCCAAGCACAACTGACCTGCCAACCAATCAATACTCCTTTTCTCATGCAGTTGCTCCCATTGAAATTTAGTATTCTTGCATCTGATGGTCAGTTTCTGAGGATGGCCAATATCTGAGGATGGTCAGTATCTGAGGATGGTCAGTATCTGAGAATGGTCAGTATCTGAGAATGATCAGTATCTGAGGATGGTCAGTATCTGAGAATGGTCAGTATCTGAGGATGCTGTTCACAATATATATACATCAATGATTTGGATGAGGGAACCAAATGTAATATTTCCAAGCTTGCTGTCAACACAAAACTGGGTGGGACTGTGAGTGGTGAGAAGGATGTTAAGGGGCTACAAAGCAATTTAGACAAGTTGAGTAAGTGGGCAAATATGCAGCAGATGCAGTGTAGCTAAGTGTGAAGTCATCCACTTTGGTAGGAAAAACAGAATAAGAACATAAGAAATAGGAGCAGGAGTAGGCCATTCGGCCCCTGAGCCTGCCCCACCATTCAATGAGATCATGGCTGACTTTCCCCAGGCCTTAACTCCTCTTTCGTGCCAGCTCCTCATAGGCCTCAAGTCCCTGATATTTCAAAAATCTATCTACCTCCTCTTTAAATGCTTTCAGTGATCTAGCCTCCACAACTCTCTGGGTTAGAGAATTCCAGTCATTCACTACCCTTTGAGAGAAGAAATTCCTTTGCATCTCAGTTTTAAATGAGTGTCCCCTTATACTGTATTTTGTAACTATGTACCATAGTTCGAGATTCCCCCACTAATGGAAACATCTTCTTCAACATCTATCCTATCAAGCACCCTCAGAATCTTGTACGTTTCAATAAGATCACTGCTCATTCTTCTAAACTCTAATGAACAAAGGCCTAACCTGTTTAGCCATTCTTGATAAGTCAACCCCTTCATCCCAAGAATCAGCTTAGTGAATCTCTTTTGAACTGCCTCCAATGCCAGTATATCCTTTCTTAAATACAGGGACCAACACTGTACACTCCAGGTGCTGCCTCACCAACACCCTGTACCGTTGTAATAGGTCTTCCCTATTTTTAAACTCCAACACCTTAGCAATGCAGGTCAATGGCAGGATATGATTTAAATGCTACTGAATTTGGAAATGTTGATGTGCAAAGGGATCTGGGTGTCCTTGTACACCAATCACTGAAAGCAAACATGCAGGTGCAACAAGCAGTTAAGAAGGCAAATGGCATGTTGGCCTTCATTGCAAGGAGACTTGAGTACAAGAGCAAGATATCTTATTACAGCTGTACAGGACCTTTGCGAGACCACACTTGGAGTATTATGTGCAGTTTTGGTCTCCTTACCTTGGAAAGGATATACTTGCCATGGAGGGAGTGCAGTGGAGGTTCACCAAACTGATTGCTGGGATGGCAGGATTGTTGTGAGGAGAGATTGGGCTGACTAGGCCTGTATTCACTGGAGTTTAGAAGAATGAGAGGGGATCTGATTGAAACGTATTAAATTCTGACAGGGCTGGACAGACTGGATGCAGGGATTATGTTTCCTCTGGCTGGGTGGGGGGGGTCTCAAGACAGGGGTCACAGTCTCAGGATATGGTGTAGGCCATTTAGGACTGGGATTAGGAGAAACTTCTTCACTCAGACGGTGGTGAACCTGTGGACTTCTCTACCACAGGAGGCCGTGGAGGCCAAGTCACTGAATATATTTAAGAAGGAAAAAGATAGATTTCTAGACTCTAAAGGCATCAAGGGGTATGGAGAGACAGCGGGAGTATGGCATTGAGATAGAGGATCAGCCATGATCATACTGAATGGCAGAGCAGGCTCGGAGGGCCAAATGACCTACTCCTGTGTCTAGTTTCTATGTTAGCATCTGAAGGTGGTCAGCATCTGTCAAACTAAAACCCTAACTTGCTGAGCTGAAATCTTCAAGAAGAGCAAAAAAGTGAAAACTGAGGGAGTGAGGGGGAAGGAGAGAAAGAATCAGGATAGCAAAACAGCTGTGAAGAAATAGTGACATAACATAAATTACCATTCAATCTTAAACTGGTATCTGGAGGCTTAATTATTGCGTTCGTAACAAGTATAGAAAAAGTGCAGTCATGCAGTGTTACCACTGGTCAAATTTATCTCAATAATGTTCGCCCAAGTGGAAAAGCATAGGGAGATTAAATCAGAAGATTAACCCAAATTATATCTAATGCCGAAGTATGAAAATAATTGTTAAATGGTCTATGCTAGCTGCATTTGAAAAGTAAAATGATCTTTTCTTCACCATTACTTTCAGAAATAAGCTGTGGTAACAAGCCAATAAGGAATAAGAGGGGGCAAATTTAGTTAAATTGGGTTTTTGAAATAATCCTCTTGAATCAACGACAATGAATGTTTGTCTCTCTTGTCCCATTTTCCCTCCTTTAACACTCAGGGCTTTTAACAATTGCTGATTTCTGGCACTGATTGCAAATCCTCACATTTGCTAAAGTTAGAGGTCAAATGTGTGTTTGAACAAATTTATGATCCAATCTAATGGAAACACAAGTGAGTGTTAAATCAGAAAGCTGGTTTTGATTATTAAAGATAGTCTTTTAATAAGAATTAAATGATCTGATGCTTTTGTGTGAAAAATGTGCTGAGATTTCTTACAAGGAGGTTGTCCAGAAGTAATGTATTTTAAGAAACTATAATTAGCCCACTTGCATTGTGAGTTGAGTGATGTGCAGTATTATTTTAGGTGACATTTCCAATATTTCACCAGTAGGCATTCTGTAACAGCAAAGTCAGTTACACTAACATTGTCCAGTGTTAAATACTAAGTTAATGGTGACAGTTGCTAATGCTTCTTTTTATTAATATTCCATTCCAAACTCAATACAATGTTGTGTGTGTCTCTACAGTCAAATTATTGTGATGTTTTGCATTAAGAATTTGTATACTTCTGTTGTGAATGTGTGACCATTAAGGTGCAGGATGTTACTGCACTTTCAGTCACATAATGCAGGGTGTCATCAGGGTTGAAAATAAAAGAGACAGCATAGTTCACAGGGGTTTTTTGAAATTTGGCCAAGAATGAATTCAATCGAAATAACTCTCTTTCAAAATTGATCAGGCTGTGAAACATCCAGAGCAGTTGAAATTTAAGAGCATGGATTGACTTTGGATCTGCATCTCCATTTGCATTCTAAGAATTGAACTGGATAGCTCTGCACCCCAGGATCTAGGGTGGGAATTTACGGCTCCTCGCACTGGCAGGATTTTCCGGTCCCACCAATGTCAATGGGCTTTTGAACGGCTCGCTGCATCTCACAGCCCCGCCCCCACTGTGACAGGACCATAAAATTCCACCCCAAATATAACCATTATGGATTTAGAGACTTTCCCTCATCTGCAGAGCAACTGTTTTGCTAACCCAGTTTTAGAACAAAGCCTGCAGTTAGAAGGAAATGTGATGAGACAAATCGTTCCACATGCCATGGCCATTAAACTACTGTAGTACAGGAATCCCACCTTGTTATTTTTCCATCCTTTAACTTTAATGCATGGTAAAATTAAGGGATATAGGTGTGGAAGTTTCCAACATGCTCCCAGGGAGCACTAAAAGGGAAAAATTCCCCTTAGGTGAGCATACAGGTGATTACCTCTGTCACTGAAGGGGGCTGTAAGTGTTTGTCTATGAACAGTATATCTCAAAAACTAATAGGCAAATTTCAGTGAAACTTGGCCCAAGGAAGAACTGGTTAGTTTTCGGCAATGTTGCAGATCTGGATCCACATCATGGAATTCTTATTTAAAGGGTCCATCCGTTAATTATGGGAGATAGGGCAAATTGACTTTTTCTTTTAGAATGTTGTGAATTGTTTGATTTAAGAGTGTTGTGGATTCTCTTAGCTACTGTGATGGATTTTGTCACAGTTGTCAAAATATGAGCAGAGTTTTCAGAGCAGGTTGTTGGGTGTGTATTGACCTGAAACCTCCTCAGTGACATGAAAATTCTTAATAAAATGGTTTCTTCTTTCAGCTTTGAGGTTACAGAGCATCAACTAGGCAGGGGAAAGCCTCAGGAAGAGCTGTGTAATCCCAGGTGCCATTCAAATATGGCGGCCAGACTTTCGACCCCATGATGGTGGGACTGGCTACTTCCTGCTTGTTCCTGCCACATGGTTGGCTTGGGCCCTTGCCTCCACATGTCTAATTGGCTGGCAATCATGCGATTGCACATGGCCAGTTGCTCCGCCCCCAAGCGGAAGTGCCACGTATTTCCAGTCCCGCCATCAGGACCTGAACACAAGAAAATTTCATCCGATGACACAATCACTGACCAACTCACTTTGATGACTTTGTTGTAATCTATTTTATGAAAAATATATCTGCAAAGCCTCCCCACTTTAAGAAGCAATGGGCTGATAACTTTGAGTGACACACAGCTAAATCTTTAATTGAAAATTGCACAATAATGATTCTATCATCAGTTTGGGTGATTCACACCGAATCTTTTCATCCAAAATGAAAATGTTTTTTTCCTTGATGACATTGAAGTAAAAATTGCTTCTCCCAGCAAATACAAAGCATGCAACAGGAAAATATGGTACAGCTGGTTTATTGCTTCACTGGTTAGATAAAAATTTACAAATTGAATTAAGACAGTGGGGAAACAATCTCCATTCATTCATCTTTTTTCTGCCTCTGAATCATTCAGCTCAGTCAGCCAGCTTCTCCTTGCTGTGCCTGTGAATCATTTGTTCTGGTCATTTTTCAGCTGCTCAGGGAAGGACATACGATACCAGCTTAGTGAGTTCAATAGTTGCCTTGGTCCCTTGAGCCTGCTCCATCATTCAATATGTTCATGGCTGATCATCTATGTCAACTCCGTGTTCCCATCCCATCCCCATATCCCGTTATTTCTTTATCCCGTGTGTCTTCAGAGGCAGTTAAAAATCAACCACTTGGCTGTGGGACTGGAGTCATATAAGCCAGACCAGGTAAGGGTGACAGATTTCCTTCCTTTGAACAAGATGGATTTTTTTTTACAATAGTCCAACAGCTTCATGGTCACTTTTACCAGCTTGCATTTCCAGATTTTTTTGTTTACCCGAGTTCAAATTTTCACAATGCCTTGATTGGCTCTGAACTCAACAGTCTGTGGGCTGTTAGTCCAAACCTTTGGATTATTACCCCAGTACCACAACAACTGCACTGCCATGCCCTAATCCCCAGGAAATACAGTTTGAGTCAGTACATGTGGTTTCTGGATTAGGGACCAGTGCTTATATTTTAGGAGAACAAATCACAGCTGCCTTTCCTACACCCTCAAGTACTGCTCCTCCCTGCTATACCCCTACAACCCAAACATTGCACTTTAGTTGCTGCTAGGTAACTAGCTCCTACAAACAAGTTGGTTCCATTTAGGGTTAGAAATAAAAGTCTTGCAATGCAAAAAGATCAAGCCCATGAGCAGCTATCATTGATTCTCCAATGAAAATCTGTAAAATAAGTCAAAAATAATCTTAACTTTCCAACCAACAATTAGCAAGTGGTGTTCATCTTTAAATGTCCAACCACTCCATTCCTCCCCCATCCCCACCAGCCAACCCACTGCACCCTTTTCAAACAGGCAAGTCATTTTAGTTATGATGAAACAGGTGAAGACAACACTGATTCTGCCAAAGGACCAAGTTAAATATTTTTGGAATGTTTAGTGAGGCTTAAACTAGTCACCCATTTGAACTTTCCTTTGCTACAAGATTTGGCTTGCTTCCAAACAGGGTCATGAGCTTCCACACCCGACTGTGGGACTTACATTCGCCTAAGTGACATTCTAAATCTTCACCTTTTAATTGGTTTAGGAGAGGGGAGCACACACAAAACATGTACTGGGTGTCATAGAAACTCAATCCCACTTCAGCCAAGGTAGATCAGAGGTTACTCAATCCCACTTCAGCCAAGGTAGGTCAGAGGTTACTCAATCCCACTTCAGCCAAGGTAGATCAGAGGTTACTCAATCCCACTTCAGCCAAGGTAGATCAGAGGTTACTCAATCCCACTTCAGCCAAGGTAGATCAGAGGTTACTCAATCCCACTTCAGCCAAGGTAGGTCAGAGGTTACTCAATCCCACTTCAGCCAAGGTAGGTCAGAGGTTACTCAATCCCACTTCAGCCAAGGTAGGTCAGAGGTTACTCAATCCCACTTCAGCCAAGGTAGATCAGAGGTTACTCAATCCCACTTCAGCCAAGGTAGGTCAGAGGTTACTCAATCCCACTTCAGCCAAGGTAGATCAGAGGTTGCTCAATCCCACTTCAGCCATGGTAGATCAGAGGTTACTCAATCCCACTTCAGCCAAGGTAGGTCAGAGGTTACTCAATCCCACTTCAGCCAAGGTAGATCAGAGGTTACTCAATCCCACTTCAGCCAAGGTAGATCAGAGGTTACTCAATCCCACTTCAGCCAAGGTAGGTCAGAGGTTACTCAATCCCACTTCAGCCAAGGTAGGTCAGAGGTTACTCAATCCCACTTCAGCCAAGGTAGGTCAGAGATTACTCAATCCCACTTCAGCCACGGTAGATCAGAGGTTACTCAATCCCACTTCAGCCAAGGTAGATTAGAGGTTACTCAATCCCACTTCAGCCAAGGTAGATCAGAGGTTACTCAACCCCACTTCAGCCAAGGTAGGTCAGAGGTTACTCAATCCCACTTCAGCCAAGGTAGGTCAGAGGTTACTCAATCCCACTTCAGCCAAGGTAGGTCAGAGGTTACTCAATCCCACTTCAGCCAAGGTAGGTCAGAGGTTACTCAATCCCACTTCAGCCAAGGTAGGTCAGAGGTTACTCAATCCCACTTCAGCCAAGGTAGGTCAGAGGTTACTCAATGCCACTTCAGCCAAGGTAGGTCAGAGGTTACTCAATCCCACTTCAGCCAAGGTAGATCAGAGGTTACTCAATCCCACTTCAGCCAAGGTAGGTCAGAGGTTACTCAATCCCACTTCAGCCAAGGTAGATCAGAGGTTACTCAATCCCACTTCAGCCAAGGTAGATCAGAGGTTACTCAATCCCACTTCAGCCAAGGTAGGTCAGAGGTTACTCAATCCCACTTCAGCCAAGGTAGATCAGAGGTTACTCAATCCCACTTCAGCCAAGGTAGATCAGAGGTTACTCAATCCCTCTTCAGCCAAGGTAGGTCAGAGGTTACTCAATCCCACTTCAGCCAAGGTAGATCAGAGGTTACCCAATCCCACTTCAGCCAAGGTAGGTCAGAGGTTACTCAATCCCACTTCAGCCAAGGTAGGTCAGAGGTTACTCAATCCCACTTCAGCCAAGGTAGGTCAGAGGTTACTCAATCCCACTTCAGCCAAGGTAGGTCAGAGGTTACTCAATCCCACTTCAGCCAAGGTAGATCAGAGGTTACTCAATCCCACTTCAGCCAAGGTAGGTCAGAGGTTACTCAATGCCACTTCAGCCAAGGTAGATCAGAGGTTACTCAATCCCACTTCAGCCAAGGTAGATCAGAGGTTACTCAATCCCACTTCAGCCAAGGTAGGTCAGAGGTTACTCAATCCCACTTCAGCCAAGGTAGATCAGAGGTTACTCAATCCCACTTCAGCCAAGGTAGATCAGAGGTTACTCAATCCCACTTCAGCCAAGGTAGGTCAGAGGTTACTCAATCCCACTTCAGCCAAGGTAGATCAGAGGTTACTCAATCCCACTTCAGCCAAGGTAGGTCAGAGGTTACTCAATCCCACTTCAGCCAAGGTAGATCAGAGGTTACTCAATCCCACTTCAGCCAAGGTAGGTCAGAGGTTACTCAATCCCACTTCAGCCAAGGTAGGTCAGAGGTTACTCAATCCCACTTCAGCCAAGGTAGATCAGAGGTTACTCAATCCCACTTCAGCCAAGGTAGGTCAGAGGTTACTCAATCCCACTTCAGCCAAGGTAGATCAGAGGTTACTCAATCCCACTTCAGCCAAGGTAGGTCAGAGGTTATTCAATCCCACTTCAGCCAAGGTAGGTCAGAGGTTACTCAATCCCACTTCAGCCAAGGTAGGTCAGAGGTTACTCAATCCCACTTCAGCCAAGGTAGGTCAGAGGTTACTCAATCCCACTTCAGCCAAGGTAGATCAGAGGTTACTCAATCCCACTTCAGCCAAGGTAGGTCAGAGGTTACTCAATCCCACTTCAGCCAAGGTAGATCAGAGGTTACTCAATCCCACTTCAGCCAAGGTAGATCAGAGGTTACTCAATCCCACTTCAGCCAAGGTAGATCAGAGGTTACTCAATCCCACTTCAGCCAAGGTAGATCAGAGGTTACTCAATCCCACGTCAGCCAAGGTAGATCAGAGGTTACTCAATCCCACTTCAGCCAAGGTAGATCAGAGGTTACTCAATCCCACTTCAGCCAAGGTAGATCAGAGGTTACTCAATCCCACTTCAGCCAAGGTAGGTCAGAGGTTACTCAATCCCACTTCAGCCAAGGTAGGTCAGAGGT
This sequence comes from Carcharodon carcharias, assembly GCF_017639515.1. Classification (NCBI taxonomy): domain Eukaryota; kingdom Metazoa; phylum Chordata; class Chondrichthyes; order Lamniformes; family Lamnidae; genus Carcharodon; species Carcharodon carcharias. The sequence goes on from NC_054500.1 coordinate 28,245,357, forward strand.
TACTCAATCCCACTTCAGCCAAGGTAGATCAGAGGTTACTCAATCCCACTTCAGCCAAGGTAGATCAGAGGTTACTCAATCCCACTTCAGCCAAGGTAGATCAGAGGTTACTCAATCCCACTTCAGCCAAGGTAGGTCAGAGGTTACTCAATCCCACTTCAGCCAAGGTAGGTCAGGTTACTCAATCCCACTTCAGCCAAGGTAGGTCAGAGGTTACTCAATCCCACTTCAGCCAAGGTAGGTCAGAGGTTACTCAATCCCACTTCAGCCAAGGTAGGTCAGAGGTTACTCAATCCCACTTCAGCCAAGGTAGGTCAGAGGTTACTCAATGCCACTTCAGCCAAGGTAGGTCAGAGGTTACTCAATCCCACTTCAGCCAAGGTAGATCAGAGGTTACTCAATGCCACTTCAGCCAAGGTAGGTCAGAGGTTACTCAATCCCACTTCAGCCAAGGTAGATCAGAGGTTACTCAATCCCACTTCAGCCAAGGTAGGTCAGAGGTTACTCAATCCCACTTCAGCCAAGGTAGATCAGAGGTTACTCAATCCCACTTCAGCCAAGGTAGATCAGAGGTTACTCAATCCCACTTCAGCCAAGGTAGGTCAGAGGTTACTCAATCCCACTTCAGCCAAGGTAGATCAGAGGTTACTCAATCCCACTTCAGCCAAGGTAGATCAGAGGTTACTCAATCCCACTTCAGCCAAGGTAGATCAGAGGTTACTCAATCCCACTTCAGCCAAGGTAGATCAGAGGTTACTCAATCCCACTTCAGCCAAGGTAGGTCAGAGGTTACTCAATCCCACTTCAGCCAAGGTAGGTCAGAGGTTACTCAATCCCACTTCAGCCAAGGTAGGTCAGAGGTTACTCAATCCCACTTCAGCCAAGGTAGGTCAGAGGTTACTCAATCCCACTTCAGCCAAGGTAGGTCAGAGGTTACTCAATCCCACTTCAGCCAAGGTAGGTCAGAGGTTACTCAATGCCACTTCAGCCAAGGTAGATCAGAGGTTACTCAATCCCACTTCAGCCAAGGTAGATCAGAGGTTACTCAATCCCACTTCAGCCAAGGTAGGTCAGAGGTTACTCAATCCCACTTCAGCCAAGGTAGATCAGAGGTTACTCAATCCCACTTCAGCCAAGGTAGATCAGAGGTTACTCAATCCCACTTCAGCCAAGGTAGGTCAGAGGTTACTCAATCCCACTTCAGCCAAGGTAGATCAGAGGTTACTCAATCCCACTTCAGCCAAGGTAGGTCAGAGGTTACTCAATCCCACTTCAGCCAAGGTAGATCAGAGGTTACTCAATCCCACTTCAGCCAAGGTAGGTCAGAGGTTACTCAATCCCACTTCAGCCAAGGTAGGTCAGAGGTTACTCAATCCCACTTCAGCCAAGGTAGGTCAGAGGTTACTCAATCCCACTTCAGCCAAGGTAGGTCAGAGGTTACTCAATCCCACTTCAGCCAAGGTAGATCAGAGGTTACTCAATCCCACTTCAGCCAAGGTAGGTCAGAGGTTACTCAATCCCACTTCAGCCAAGGTAGATCAGCGGTTACTCAATCCCACTTCAGCCAAGGTAGGTCAGAGGTTATTCAATCCCACTTCAGCCAAGGTAGGTCAGAGGTTACTCAATCCCACTTCAGCCAAGGTAGGTCAGAGGTTACTCAATCCCACTTCAGCCAAGGTAGGTCAGAGGTTACTCAATCCCACTTCAGCCAAGGTAGATCAGAGGTTACTCAATCCCACTTCAGCCAAGGTAGATCAGAGGTTACTCAATCCCACTTCAGCCAAGGTAGGTCAGAGGTTACTCAATCCCACTTCAGCCAAGGTAGGTCAGAGGTTACTCAATCCCACTTCAGCCAAGGTAAGTCAGAGGTTACTCAATCCCACTTCAGCCAAGGTAGATCAGAGGTTACTCAATCCCACTTCAGCCAAGGTAGGTCAGAGGTTACTGCTGAGGATTATTGAACCTGTTCAGAGCTGAATGTAATCTTGTAGAAGACAGGTGACCTTCAACCACTCTGCAACGAATTTGCAGCTAAAAGACACCGCTGTCAACATTACAACAACTCTGACTTGTTCCACATCCCAAGACATCTTTTGTCTTCAAGTCCTGAATGTTTTACTTATAGATTTATGGTATATTGCTTGTAAATGATAATCAAGGAATGCTTTGGGACATGTACTGAGAGAGGTAATTCCTAATCCTTCTGCCCTTGCTTGTACTTTGGTATAATGTTTATCTCTTTCAAAAATTCTCTTTGCTCTCACGTTTTGATACAGTAGAGGTTCATCTGCCTGTGCAAGACATCAAATTTTCTCTGAATATCAAATTCCTCCCACAGTAAATGCTAATTACAACACGATCTGGGTCACCAGCAATAACTAACTGTATAATCCTTCCAATCGGGGTGGGATATGGGGAGTTATTGACTGAGGGAGACTCTGTCTCCAGGCAGTCTTTAATTCTTTACCATTGAAGCTTTTTTTTAAACAGTTGAGAAGCCAAGAAAGGGCCAAGGTCAAGAGTGTAGGAAGAATCAATGACAAAGGTAGATCAGGCAGTTGCACCAAGTTTGAGTTATTATTCAAGAGCCATCTAATCTCCAGCCAATTCACTTTTCTCTAGCAATTCATTTCTCCTTTGGTGTTCATTTAATTTCCTTGTTAAATACTGTGTTGATAAATGCTGATTTACTTCAAGCTACCGTTCAGACTGCAGTAGCTGTTTATAATGAGAGATTTCCCCCTCTTGCTTTATGTGAAATGGGAGAGTGTGATGGTCTTGCAAGGCCCATGAAATGACAAAGTTTTACATCAACAATTGTGAGGAATATCAATTCTGTGGTCCCACCTCATGGTTTCGACATGCAAATCTCTACAGAAACAGTGGGTGGGTTCATCCCAGATTTGTACCAAGCGCGGTAGCGGACAGGAAAAATGACGTTTTACCTGCCAGCCGCAATGGCAGCTTCTCACGCCACATCATCCTAATCCTGCTGCATTAATTCTGCATTCCTGGGAATTTCTCTTTCGCCTGCCATGCCATCACCTCGCCACTTCATCACGCCGGGCACCATATTTAAAGTGTAGCCACACGCACACCTATCAGTGCTTCCAGCCGATGGCTGCTGCACAGAAGACTTGGTCCCAAAATGCAAAAAGTCTGCAGCCCCCCAGGTTTAATGACACGTCCCTCGAGCGCCTTTTGGATGCAGTGGATGCCCGTTGTGATATCCTCTACACCTGCTCTGGTCACAGGATGTGCAGCAACATCACCAATCCGACTTGGGAGGCGGTGGCAGCGGTGGTCAGCTCCAATGCCCTTCAAAAAAGGACAGCTACCCAGTGCCACAAGAAGATGAATGATCTCCGTTCCGCCAGGGTAAGTCACTCTTCTTATCACTCTCAACTCACACACTCACAAACCCATCACACATCCACCGGGATCTCACTCACTGCCAGTTCAAGGGACATCACCATTCACTCTCTCGTACACACCTTCATTGTTCTCATCCCGTCCATGGGACCATTCACCCACACTTGCCAGGTATGCTTATCATCTGGCCCGGTAAGCGTCCTGCTTACACTCTCTCCATCTCTATTCGTGCAGGACAAGCTAACACACAGCCGGTTGAGGAATGCCTGAAATCAAAGTCCTAATGGATCTGGACCGTTTTTGTGCTGATGGTGAGGGTGGCGCTGCTCTACCAAGCGAGGACCCAGCAGTGCAACATCCATCAGACAACCATGCTGTGAGTGAAGTGTCCTGTTCCGCAGTCCCCTGCCATGCATTAATTCTCTCTCCTTGCAAGCACATCTGGGAAACAGCCGCTGGAGTCCCCTTGTCAGGCCCTCCAATCAAGCCCCGAAGAAACATCTGAAGAGGAATCTGAAGACACCCTCCTTAAAGTCCCATCACAGCGCTCACCCATACCCACCACCACTGCAGAGAGACACACCTCAGTGGGACCTAGCTTTACAGTAACCTCGGGAATCACAATCTGGTGAGCACATTGCACTTTCTGATCCGCAGCAGGCAGCGGAAGAGGCTTCTCAGGTCCGGCACTCAGAGGACTGCTGGAGGCCAGATATTTGCCGGGTCCAAGTCAGATGACAAGCCTCTGGGCTCGATCATGCCTCAGTTGCTGGAGCTGCAAAGGCAAGTTCAGGAAAATCAGGAAGGGATGACCATGGCATTCCCTCAGATTGCAAGGCAAGATGGGGGAGTCTGTCCGCCTTCAGACTGAGGTGATAGTGCTAGCATGCCAACGCACTTAAGTCAACACTAGTAGGGTGGCAGCTGCCATGGAGACCCTGGTCCAGGACGATGCTCCTGTACGGGATGAACTCCATTGCTGACGCCAAATTTGGCCTCTAACAGTGTCAACGCAAGAGTGGTGCGGGGGAGCTTGATCTCACTCCAGCTTCCCCTTCTCAAGGAGGCAACCAGGGTACCCACAGAGAGGAGGATCTGGGGCCATCCACCCAGGTGTGTCCAGCCCATCTGAATCCCCTCTTCCTGTCATACCAGTGGTTCCAGCTCCACAGGTCGAGGAGGGTGCCACTACCACACATCAGGACCCCAAAATTATGCTGGGGCCTCCAGAATTGGCCCTCTAGAGGACACCAATCAAGGTCATCACAAACAGGGCATAGCAGTCAGCAGGTTGCCTCCACCTCCGTTGTGGATGTCTGGGGAGCACCAAGATGTAGCAGCAGGGTTAGGAAGGTTAAGAAGATGCAGTTGCACAGCCTGTACATGGGTGTTAATCATTCGTGCATACTGTTTACTATTGTAAATAAGCTCTCGACAATGTCTCCCTGCCTATGGCTCCTTGTTATGATGAGCAGTGTTCATGTTACTCAGATGTGAAACCTCTCTGCACAAGATAAAGGCAGGTGTCTCAGTCCAGGGCCTCTTCCCTGTGCTTTGTGCAGCCTTCAGACCAAAATGATAGTCCAGCCTCAAACTCCTTGGACACATCAGTGACGTCTGGACCTTGATGACGCTTGTCATTGCTGCCAGAATGTTGTGGGTCGGCGTCACAGAGTTTCATCGTTCTCTCCATGTGCGCTCAGCAGCTTTAAAATTGGGCTGGACCCCATCTTGTCAGCATCTGTGACCAGCGACGCAGTGCTCCAGAAGGGGGTCAGGCACTGAAGGCAGACAAAGGATCAGATGCTTTTCAAGTTTCATGGCTCCGTCTCGACAATGTGACCATAATCAGAGCACGAGCTGCCCTCACCAGACAGGAGTCAGATATTCTCAGAGGCTATTTAAAGAACTAGAGTGTCCTCACTGCATGTCGTCATCATCCTTCTGCAATCGAGTGACTATAGGGCCTCCACTGCTTCTCCATGACAAGAGCATTATCACGGAGGGTATGTATGCTGCGATAAGCCAGACTGGAGTCAAACTTTCGTAGATGCAATGTGAGGATCTATGGTGTCTCCTCAATGCATGTCATCATCATCCTCCACAAATCTAGCAGCAATGAGGGCCTCCTATGCGTGCCTGCTTCGTCTGGCTGATGCGATGGCCTCTTTACCTTCGAGGACCTCCTCACCCTCATCCCCATCCTCATTGGAGGAGACATGCATCTCCTCCTCAGCCAGCTCCTGTCCCCTTTACAGCACCAGGTTGTGAAGGGCGCAGCAGGCAACGACAATGCATGACACCCTCTGTGGACTGTATTGCAGGGCTGCACCAGAACAGTCCAGGCACAGGAGCCTCATTTTCAGCATCCCGATAGTTTGCTCCACCAAATTGCGAGTTGCAGCATGAGCCTCATTATATCTTCGCTCTGCTGCAGTCTGAGGCGGCTGCACAGGTGTCTGTAGGTAGCACATGTCCCCAAGGAGCCAACCCTGCAGCCTTTGTGGAGCCTGGGAGGTGTCAGGGATCTGAGACCAACTGAGAATGTAGGAGTTGTAGACATTTCCTGGAAACCATGCGCAGACCTACAGGGTGCATTTTTGGTGGTTGCACACCAGCTGCACATTCAGTAAATTGAAACTCTTGCAGTCAACATGTTTGACCACGTGTTGTGAAGGAGATATGAGCACTACGCAAGTGCATTCGATTGTACCCTACACCTGTGGGAAATGTAAGATCTGGGCAAATCCAAACGCTCTTGCATCCTGGCTCTCCTGGCCCCAGGCAAAATGCACAAAGTTGTGTGCCCTCGCAAAGATGGCATCTGTCACTTCATAGATGTATTTGCGGGTGGTGGATTGTGATATCTCACAGGGGTCACCTGTGGAGCCCTGAAAGGAGCCACCGGCATAAAATTTGAGCACTGCGGTCACTTTCACGGCCACGGGCAATGGATGCCCTCCATGTCCCCGTGGCACCAAATCCTGCAGCAGCTGGCAGATGTGACTGACCAGTTTCTTGGACATGCGCAGTTTTCAGCAACACTGGTTCTCAGTCATCTGCAGGAATGAAAGGTGGTGTCTATTAACCCTGGGTCTAGCTAGGCACCGAACAGCGATGGCTCACTGTGGCTCTTCAGCGATGTGTGTGGGATATCAGCCACACCAGCCGCCGCTTCTATCTGACGGTGCTACTCCTCCCTCTGCATAGCCAGGCACTTCTGTCGCTCTTTTCTCCATCGTCTTTGCTCTCTGTACGCCACGAGGCATCCAGCTAGTTCACCAGGCTCCATGCTCCTGATGTACTCCTCCTGCACGATGAAAGGAAGAGATGCGTGGGTTAGCTTGGGTGCTCTAAGGACCTCTCCTGGTTAAGTCTGAAGGCCCCTTAACGCATCCTGGAGAGTGCTGGCCACCACTTAAATGGCCAAAGTTTAGGGGGCTATATGGCTGCCCAAAACCTCCTCCGCCCCACTCCACCTGACCGATTGGCAGCAGCCTTGCCCATTGGACTGCATGCTGTGCTCTCAGCTCAGGCACAGGCATTCTCCTAACCCGCACTAAGGCTGCACTGTTAGCTTGAACCGTGGGGAAAGATAGGTCCAAACTGGGATGATGACTTTCCAAGGGGCTGAGAGCACTCCACCAGTGGTTGCTCTACGGTCAGCTTTAGCAAGGAAACTGTACAACATGCCCAGTCGTCCAGCTGTTCTGCAGTCCACCAAAACCCTCATTAGTTTGCAGTCTGTGCCCAAGGGTGAAAAGCTCTGGAGCACCTGGTGGCACTTTCATGCCTCTGCGTTGCTTGAGTGGGAGATAAGCTAGAGGCCTGACTCCAGACTCGTCAATATGGCTGCGACTGTACTGTCTCAGCTGTGGAGGAATGGCCACTTTACACCTCCATCCCGCATGTGCTTGTGCACTACCTTCAACCAAAGGGCAGACCTTGCCCCCACCCCCCAACCAATACCCCCAAGTCACCTCAACCTTGAAGTCCAACAGTCAACCCTGGCGAGCGCTGCACAACGTTAGTATGCACTTACCTCTCAGTTCCCCTCAAAATGCAGCCCACCAAGTGCACGCCTTATATATGCTGTTGTGAAACATGTCGGCGTGCAATCACATCAACTTGGGCAGATGATCCAGTGTGGGGGGTTAATTCCAGCAGGCTGGCCTTATAATGATATGCAGATGTATTACAATGAGGTTCCCAAAGTCCAGCAGCAGGAAACACGGCCCGCCATCTTCATTGAGTGGTTAAGGGACCGCTGAGCATGATACTGAGTCAAACAGGCAATCAGGGGCCTCACTGATTGCATGTTGGTTGTGTTCAGTCACAGTAGCAGTTGGGGTCATCAGAACCCTGATCTGGAGAGGAAAATAATTAGCCTCAATGGCTTGCCAATAACCCCTTCTGGAAAGCTCCAGTAGGAAGACAGGACATAGGACTTAGGAACAGGGGTAGGCCATCTGGCCCTTCAAGCCTGCTCCACCATTCAATAAGATCATGGCTGATCTTGTTGTGGTCTCAATTCCATTTTCTTGTCTGCCCCCTAGAACACTTGATCCCTTTATCTATCAAAAATCTGTCCAACTCAGCCTTGAATATATTCAATGACCCAGCCTCCACTGCTCTCTTGGGAAGAGAATTCCACAGACTAACAGCCCTCTGAGAGAAAAAATTTTTCCCCATCTCAGTCTTAAAAGGGAGACTTATTATTCTTAAAGTATTGTTCCCTAGGTCTAGTCTCCCCCACAAAAGGAAACATCCTCCCAGTATCCATCCTAACAAGTTGCCTTAGGATCTTATATGTTTCAATAGGTTTCATTTTTCTAAACTCCAGTGGGTATAGGCCAACCTATTCAACTTATCTTCATAGGATAAGCCCCTTCATTCCAGGAATAGGTCGAGTAAACCTTCCCTGTACTGCTTCTAGCAAAATTATATCTTTTTTCAAATAAGGAGACGAAAATTATGCACAATATTCTAGATGTGGTCTCATGAATGTTATGTACAACTGCAGTAAAACTTCCATACTTTTATATTGCATTTCCCTTGAAATAAACACGAACATTCAACTTACATTCCTAATCACTTGCTGCATCTGCATACTAACGCTTTGTGATTCATGTATCAGGACACCTGGATCCCTCTTTTTCCATTTAAATAGTATACTGCTTTTCTATTCTTCCTGCCAAAGTCGACAAGTTCACATTTTCCTACATTATACTTCATCTGCTAAATTGTTGTCCACTCACTTAACCTGTCTATATCCCTTTGCAGATTCCTACCTCCTCTTGACAACTTACTTTCCTACCTATCTTGGCATCATCAGCAAACTTAGCGACCATACATTCGGTCCGTTCATCCAAATTATTGATGCAAATTGTAAATAGTTGAGGCCCCAGCACTGATTCCTATGGCACTTCACTCATCACATCATGCAACCTGAAAATGACCCATTTATGCCTATTTTCAGCATGCAGTTAGCTAACCAATTCTTTATCCACGCTAAAATGTTACCACTTACACCTTGTAATCTTATCTTGTGCAGTAAACTTTGTAGTTAAGAAGCAAATAACCTTTAGTTGTCAGTGCTACTAGCATTCAATAAACACAGTAACTCGTAGCATACATAGGAAACAAATGATTAAAGTAAATTAACTAAATAACATAAGTTAGAATGGGGGTACAGGTGTTACATTGCAGCTGTGAGATGTGGGAACTTTTGGATGCCAAGGCGATCCATGACAAACACATCTGCAGGAAGTGTAAGCAGCTTGAGGAATTCTGGATCAGGGTTATTCACCTGGAGGCCGAAATGCAGACACTGCACATCATAAGGGAGGGGGAGAACACCTGGACACTTTGTTCCAGAAGAGGGACATTTGTTTTGGTCAGCAATGAGGGACAGGATGGTGTGACTGTCAGTGGGGCAGGTAATGGGACCGAGCAGACAGTAGTGGAGGAGCCTCAGACTTTGCAATTGTCAAACAGGTTTGAGGTGCTTACAACCGAGGTCTGCAATGCAGATGAGCTGGCTGGCCATGGCACTGTGGTACAGGAAGCCTTTCAAGCAGGGGGAGCAAAATGGAATGTAATGGTAGTAGGGGATAATATTGTGAGGAGGATTGACACCGTTCTCTGCAGCAAAGAACGAGATTCCAGACTGCTGTGTTGCCTGCCCGGTGCTAGGATTCGGGATATCTGCTCAGGGCTGGAGAGGAACTTGGAGAGGGAGGGGGAGGATCTAGTTGTTGTGGTCAATGTAGGTAGAACTGGGAAAAAGGTTCTGCAAAGTCAGTATGAGGAGCTAGGTAACAAATTAAGAAGTAGAACCTCAAAGATAATAATCTCTGGATTATTACATGAGCCACATGCAAATTGGCATAGGGCAAATAAGATTGGAGAGACGAATGCGTGGCTCAAAGACCTATGTGAGAAAAGTAAGTTCCAGTTTGTGGGGCACTGGCCATCAATACTGGGGAAAGTGGGGGCTATACCCTTCCAACAGTTTACACCTAAACCGTGCTGGGACAAGCATTCTCGCAAATCGCACAATTAGGGAAGTAAAGAAGGCTTTAAACTAAACAAGAGGGGTGTGGGATCAAGCTTGGGTAGAGGTAGCAATTCGAGGTGTAGAGTCAAGGCAGGAGAGCAAAATAGTAATATGAGAAACGAGGGTCAGAGAATGGCAGGAAGGGACAGAGGGGAAAAAAACCCTAAGAATACATCAATAGTCAAGACTAGATGTTACAAAGGTAACAAAAAGACAAAACTGAAGGCTCTCTATTTGAATGCACGTAGCATTTGTAACAAAGTAAATGAATTGATGGTCCACATTGAGGTAAATAAATATGATCTGAAAGCAATTACGGAGACGTGACTGCAGTACGACAAAGATTGGGTCCTGAATATTGAGGTGTACATGACATTCAAGAAGAATAGGAAGCTAGGTAAAGGTGATGGGGTAGCACAAAGAGGGTATTGGTGCAATAGTTAGAGATGACTTTGCTTCAGATCAGGGTGTAGAATTGGTTTGGGTGCAGATGAGGAATAGTAAGGGGAGAAAAGTTATTAGTGAGAGAGGTCTACAGGTCCTCTAACAGTAGCCACAGTGCAGGGCAAAGTATTCAAGAGAAAATATTGTGTGCTTATGATAAAGGGATGGCAGTAATCATGGGTGATTTTAATCTACTTACAAACTGGAAAAATCAGATTGGCAGTAGTAGCCTGGGTGAGGAGTTCTTAAAATGCTTTCCAGATAGTTTCTTAGAGCAGCATGTTCTGGAACCAACCAGAGAGCAGGTTATATTAGGCTTGGTATTGTGTAATGTAACAGGAATCATTATTGAGCTCAGAGTAAAGGCACCCCTAGGTAGCAGTGACAATGTGATTAAATTTTATATCCAGTTTGAAAGGGAGAAGAGTGGGTCTAAGACTAGTAACTTAAACTGAAATAAGGGCAACCGTGTGGGGATGAAAGCTGAGCTAACTGAACAGAACTGGGAAACTAGGCTAGAGGACAGATCGATAGAGAAGCAGTGGCAGACATTTAAGGGGATATTTCAGAGTATTCATAATAAGTACATTGCTATTCACAGAATCACACAGTGCAGAAGAGGCCCTTCGAGTCTGCACCGACACGTGAGAAACACCTGACCTACCTACCTAATCCCATTTACCAGCACTTGGCCCATAGCCTTGAATGTTATGACGTGTCAAGTGCTCATCCAGGTACTTTTTAAAGGGTGTGAGGCAACCCACCTCCACCACCCTCCCAGGCAGCACATTCCAGACCGTCACCAACCTCTGGGTAAAAAAATTTTTCCTCACATCCCCCCTAAACCTCCTGCCCCTCACCTTGAACTTGTGTCCCCTTGTGACTGACCTTTCAACTAAGGGGAACAGCTGCTCCATATCCACCATGCTCCTCATAATCTTGTACACCTCGAACAGGTCACCCCTCTCTCTGCTCCAACGAAAACTACCCAAGTCTATCCAACCACTCTTCATAACTTAAATGTTTCATCCCAGGCAACATCCTGGTGAATCTCGTCTACACCCCCTCCAGTGCAATCTCATCCTTCCTAATAATGTGGTGACCAGAACTGCACACAGTACTCCAGCTGTGGCCTCACCAAGGTTCTATACAACTCCAACATGACCTCCCGACATTTGTAATCTATACCTCGATTGATAATGGCAAGTGTTCCATATGCCTTTTTCACCACCCCATTAACATGCCCCTCCGTCTTCAGAGATTTATGGACACACACGCCAAGGTCCCTTTGTTCTTCAGAACTTCCTATTATAAAGAAAAATTCTAAGGGGAGGACCCACCATCCGTGGTTAACTAAAGAAGTTAAAGAAAGCATCAAACTTAAGGAAAGAGCATGCAATTCCACAAAGTTGAGTGGCAGGACAGATGATTAGTCCGAATGTAAAGAACATCAGAGAATGACTGAAAGATTAATCAGGAGAAAGAAATTAGAGTACGAGAGGAAGCTAGCTAGAAATGTAAAAATGGATAGTAAGAGTTTCTACTGGGATTTAAAAAGGAAAAGAGTAAGTAAGAGAGTATTGGTTCTCTAGAGAGCAACAGTGGGGGGGTTAATAGTAGATAATAAGCGGAATGGCGGAAGAAATGAGCAAATATTTTGCTTCTGTGTTCACTATAGAGGATACAAAAAGCGTTCCAGTAATAGCTGCAAATCAGGAGGTGAAAGGGAGAAAGGAACATGTTGGAATTGAAATCACTGGGGAAATGATACAGAGCAAATTGATGGACCTGTGGGCTGGAAAGTCTCCGGGTCCCAATGGCCTATATCCTAGGGTCTTAAAAGAGGTGGCCAATGAGGTAGTCGATGCGCTGATGTTAAATTTCCAAAATTCGCTAGATTCTGGAAAGGATCCATCAGATTAGAAAGTAGCAAATATAACCCCTCTATTCAAGAAGGCAGAGAGGCATAAAACTGGAAACTATAGGCCAATTAGATTGACATCTGTCATGGGGAAACTCATAGAATCGATCATTAAGGGGGTTAGTTATAGCTGGATACTTAAGAGGAGCTCAAGGCAATCGGGAAGAGTCAGCAAGATTTTGTGAAAGGAAAATCATGTTTAATCAATTTATTTTTTGAAGTTTTTTGAAGGAGTCGCTGTGCTGTGGATAAAGGGGAACCAGTGGATGTACTGTACTTAGGTTTCCAGAAGGCATTTGATAATTAATTTAACGCAGAAGGGATAACATAGGGGGTAGGGGTAACATGTTGGCATGGATAGAAGATAAGCTAGCGAACAGAAAAAGTAGGCATTAATGGGTGTTTTTCTGATTGGCAGGATGTAATGAGCAGATCAGTGCTGGGGCCTCAACTTCTTACAATTCATATAAATGACTTGGATGAATGAACCGAAGGTATGGTTGCTTGGTTTGCTGATGCCACAATGATAGGTAGGAAAGTAATTTTTTAAGAGGGCATAAGGAGACTACAAATGGACACAGGTTAAGCAAGTTAAGACAAAGACCTGGCAAATGGAGTATAATGTGGGAAAATGTGAAACTGACCATTTTGACAGGGAGAATAAAAAAGAAGCATGTTATCTAAATGGTCAGAGATTACAGAGCTCTGAGATTCAGATGGGCCTAGGTGTCCTAGTGCATGAATCACAAAATGTTTGTATTTACGTGCAAGTAATTGGAAAATTAATAGAATGTTATCACTTATTGCGAGGGGAATTGAATCTAAAAGTAGGGAGGTTATGCTTCAGTTATACAGGACACTGGTGAGGCCACATCTGGAGCACTGTGTACATGATGTAAATGCATTAGAATGAGTTCAGAGAAGTTTTACTAGACTAATGCCAGGAATAGGAGGTTTGTTTTATGAGGAAAGTTTGTACAGGCTAGGTTTGTATCCACTGAAATTTAGAAGAGTAAGAGGCAACTTGATTAAAACATTTAAGATCCTGGGGGGTCTTGACCGGGTGGATGTGGAGATGATGTTTCCTCTTGAGAATCTAGAACTAGGGGTCACTGTTTAAAAATAAGGGGTCGCTCATTTAAGAAGAGAAAATGTCTCCTCATCTCTCTCAGAGGGTAGTGAGTCTTTGGAACTCCCTTCCTCAAAAGGCAGTGAGAGCATTGTCTTTGAATATTTTTAAGGCAGAGGTAGATAGATTCTTGATAAACAAGGGGGTGAAAGGTTATCGGTTGATGCTTTGATTGTTACAAAGCAATAAATGGAATTTCACAAGTCTAACATTAGAGTGAATTGAAAGCAAAACATTAATGCATCCCTCAGCAGGTGCTTTGTACTGTGATCTATATATAGAACATTCAGTGGGCAGTGTGGTCAGCAAGGACACTGGGCTTTTAGCATTTTACCTCCCTTTGAATCTCACCCCAGACAGACTACATGAATATCTTTTCAATCTGATTTCTGATGAAAAATGAAAAGAGTTTTTAATCTTGATTCAGTTCCCAGAGGGAATATGTTATAAATCTGTCCTTCGATTACACTGTAGCAGCAATCACTCGGAGAGTCACAGAGTTCTAACTGTGAGGGAGACAGGAAGACGAGATTGGTGATGGCTGACAGTCCTCAAGTTTTGTGTTTACACAGGCTTGTCTCTGTGTCCTGCCTCAATCTCACCTCTACACAGCAGAGTGAACACCATCCCTCTCCTAAAAAACAATTTAGAAATAATTTTTTAAACATATCCCAGCCTGCATATAGAATTATGGTACTGAAACACTGTTTAACAATACATCCTTCTGCAGCACTTCCCCTGCTAGTCTACAATTCACTGAAACTCAAACTTACTATTGGTTGTCCTGCTGTGATCATTACTGGTTTATTTTTAAGCTGATACTTCCACCATTGATTTTGTAGAGACCTGGATGGTCTGAGAGAGAGAAAAAAAATCAATAATGCTGATTAAAAAAATGAGCAAGAAAACTTGTTATGGCTGATTTATTGCAGACACTTAGAATTAACGATGTTGAGTGACTGAATGAGGGTCAGAATGATCTGTGATGCAGTCAGGAAGAGAATTTGATTTTTTGGACCCTGCTCGTTCTGCAACATTTACACGCAAGAGTTTTTTTAAAAAATTGGTTTACATAGCATCTTTCATGACCTCAAGATATCCCAAATAGCTTTGCAACCAATTAAATACTTCTGAAGTGTATTCTCTGGTGTAACGTAGTCGACAAACTCCCACAAACAGCAATGTGATAATGGCCAGATCATCTGTTTTTGTGATGTTGGTTGGACATCAGGGAGATCCTGCCCTTCTTCAAAAATTGCCATAGGGTCCTTTATGTCCACCCGAGGAGGCAAACTGGCCTCAGTGTAACATCTCATCTGAAAGACAGCACAGTGCAGCATTGCATCAGTACTGACGCCCCGACAATGCAGTACTCCCTCAGTACTGACCCTCCGACAGTGCAGCACTCCCTCATTATTGACCTTCTAGTAATGCAGCGCTCCCACAGTAATGACCCTCCCACAGTGCAGTGCTCCCTCGTTACTGACCCTCCAGCAGTGCAGCGCTCCCTCAGTACTACCTCTCCAACAGTGCAGCATTACCTCAGAATGCCTCTCAGTCAGTGCAGCTCATCCTCAGTACTGACCCTCCGACAGTGCTATGCTTCATCAGTAATATCCCCTCTGACAGTGCATACTCCCTGAGTACTGATCTCCCGGCAGTGCAGCACTCCCTCTGTACTGACCCACCAGTATGGCGCTCCCTCAGTACTGACTCTCCATCAGTGTGACACCTCCTTAGTAGTGTCCTCCAATAGTGCAGCATTCCCTCATGTGGAGACAACGGTGAGGGAGGGAACTGTGCAGCAGTGAGTGCAGAAATTAGAAGAATATTTTTCCAATCTGTAGCAACTATGCTAAATAGACATCAGATAAACCCATTGATATTGTGGTGACTAGCACTGCAGAAAAGGGCCGTGGAGGCTTTAGTGTTGAGAACATTGAGATGGAGCTGAAGCTGGGAGTGGGGAAAATGATGGGAATTGTCTGGTTTAACATTGGAACCATGCGGATAGATGAATGTTCCAAAGCTTTGCTTCATTCCCTTTCAGCATTAATGATTACAAAACATTTCCTTGGGGAAGTGGATTCCACTATGAGATAGTTTTTACACAGACCTTGGTAGGACTAGATGGGCCAAATGGCCTTTTTGCATTCACACACCCAACCACATTAATCAGTGAGATCCTTGAGTGAGGCTAAATTCAATGCTTCCACTGGGGAAGTTATGTACAAAAACAAAGGTGATCATAGAGGGTGTTCAAACCTTGTAGCCCCAAATCTCCCAGGCAAGTTCCCTTCGAAAACAACTCCCGACTGGGAATTTGTGATTTCCCTGGTAGAGTTCTAGTTGTTGGACTTCAACTGCTTGGAAAGGCTGAAATGCTTTAGCAAAACTGTAACATCACATTAAACCTGTATAAAAGAACTGACATTTTATATAATTCAAATGTCAGGTCTTTTTTTTACTTAAGGGACGGGGGATAAAGAAGTCAAAGAACAGCAGTGAGATTACTCTCTTCATTCTGGTGTAACAGTATTTACAGAAAGGATAAAACATGTGACAGTCAGTGAAGGAATCTGGCTCTGTATCCACATCTGTTCAATAAACCCTCTTCAAACTGTCAGGAGCCTGAAATGAAAATTACAAGGGGTTCTTCACAGTGCTTTACTTCTCAGTTTTTGTGTTTTTTTTGCTTCCCTGCTCAGTTCCTCCTTCCCATCAAGGCACTGCCTGTACCCTGGAATTTGCATCCTGCATCCAACTGTGGTAATTCTGGGGGAGCTAAACTCTGGCACGAGGGTTGTGAACTAAGAAGGTGACATAGATTTCCAAGATTCTGTTATTCACTGGGATCATTTTAACCTGAGCCCATATTGTAAGTCTCTGACCATTCACCAGCCTGGGATTGTCCTTGCACATGCTCCTTCCAGCTAGGGTCAGAAACTGAGCAGAAATCGGTCTCCAGCATGCAACCGCCCTCTGCCCCTCTGCTCTCCCATCGAGCTGTGTGGCCTGGCCCAAATGAAACCTTTCCTGCTGCGACCTATGAATCTCACTTGGCGCAATGGAACTCCATCGAGGGACTCTGATTTATTTTACCACATGCACTCAGAGGTTATGTCAAATCCAACAAGTAGTCTTTATTAGAAAATGCCATTTCTGAGTCTGACTGGCGTTATGCAGCAATGTACAGAGTGAGGGAGTAGGCGACTAACCTCAAAAACAGAAGGACAATAAGATTAGCTTTGCATGGTGTGGTTCATTTTACTCCCTTAACTTGAGCCTGGGGCCTATTTGGACTTATCTCAGGTACAAGAGGCCAACTTGTTATAAACAAGCATTTAATAAACTGAAAGACTTTTGCTCTAAGCTCAGCTTTGGAAGTGGGTGAGGAGATTTGCTAATATTTCCTTGTCTGTGATCTCTATCTATCAGTATCTATCTGCCTATCGATCTACTTATCTATCTATTCCATTACTTGGCGATTATTCCCTGCTAACAGTATGCTGAATTTAGACAATAGTGAGTGAGACAAGGACTATTGCTGTCCCAACGGTCTGTTGAATGTTGATGCTGTGTGGTGCAAAACTACAGACTTGGGATTTAAAAAGTGGAAATGCTGTTCCTCAGTACAGACCAGGAGTTGCTACAGAGCCTTCTTGTCTGTGTGCCTCTATGAGCTGAACCAGCAAGAGTGTGGCCAATGTGCTACCATTCACCTTCTCATTAACAGCATGTGTTAGTCATCTAATTAAGCTGCCCAATATAGTGGGAGCGATGACCATTCACAGGTATCCATAGTGGGAGCAGTGGGTATTTCAGCTGTCACCTTGCCTCAATTCTGAATTTGTCTCCTTTGTGCCACAAAGTGAATGTGACAACATTAGGCAACACTCCAAACCTGAGCTGTGAAATTAGTTTGCTAAATAACGTACGATATTGGGAAGGTGACCTGCAGATCAGTGATGCAAAAAGCACATTGATGACCACTAAAGCAAACTGTGACTTCGACCCAGACCAAGTCTGGATGGGTTGTCACAGTGCTAGAGTGCACTGGTTCTGTCTAGTCACACTATTGAGTCCAGGAACCAATCTGAAATTCTCGCCACTATAGCTCTGTGATAGGAATGTGGCATCTTTCTTCATCGATGTCTTCACTGGGAGTGTATCAGATACATTGGTAACCTGTTTAACCTGAATATTCGTTTGACAGGTGTCACGTAGGGTGTAAATTGCAACATTTTATGGCTGAGTGTTTATCCTGAAACATTTCATTGGCACATTAAAAACACCAGTGCACCAGGAGTCACTGACTGATCAGATCTCACATCTTAGTAACAAGATGCCACTCAACAGCTGATGAGCTTGATTGATCTTTTCATTGCTTCTAACAGAGTTTGCATGTGGGAGAATGAGCATACTGTTTTTTTCTTACCTGTGTTAGAAAAATGATAGTTTGCACATCAGAGAGATTACCACGACAACACTTTTGAAAGAGAGGGGTCTTGCCATCAGGACCCGTTTCAACGAGAGAAAAATTAAATCTTCAGTAAAATGTGCAGACCTTTAACTTTCTAAATTGTTACTGGGGAAAAGTAGCACACAAAACAGGAACATGGGAGCAGGAGGAGGCCATTCAGCCCCTCGAACCTGACCTGCATCTCTAGGTCAGGGCTGATCTGTGCACCATCTCCATTTAGCCAACTTTGCTCCATATCGCTTGGTTCACTGGCCCAACAAAAGTCCAGGCTTCCAGTCTTGAGGCACCATCCACAGCAGAGTGAGTTCCAGATTTCTAATCCCAGCTTTGACGATCAGTCTGTACCCAGTAGCTGTCCTCAGGAATTGGTCAAGTGACAGCTAATCACAGAACAGTGCCTGTTAAATCCTAGCAAACTTGCTTCACCTGCAGTTTGGATGCATTCCCAAAGTGAACATGGTGATCCTACTTTTGCCCAGACCTCAGCCACTGAGAAAGATTTCACTCCCATCACACTGCACATTCCAGAGGGAAACTATTTCCTTTAACAGGGAAGCGTCCGGAACATGGTTGGGGGGGGGCTGCTGGTACATAACCTTAAAATTAGACTTTGTATTTCTTCTTCTTCTTGAGAAATCTGCAGTTCTCTCAAAAGTCGTTCAGACTAGGGGGGCCTGTTGGAAATTTCAAAACTAAGATTGATAGGTTTTTATTAAGTATAAGGGTATTGAGGGCTACAGAGCCAAGATGGAATAGTTAGAATGCAGATCAGCCATGATCTAATTGCATGGCGGAACAGACTCATGCAGCTGAATGGCCTCCACCTATCCCCAAGGATTCATAAATGTTTCATCGCTTCCCTTGCTGGGACAACTGACTGACCAGGTTGTATGAAATCAGGAGTGAATTTCCATGCAGTTCCTTACAACCTTCTGACCCTGACTGTGGCAGAATATTTGTTCATTGTGATAATCACAACTCCTCGACTGGCTCCAATGTATTGCTTTGTAAATGACAATATCATTCTCTCCTATATGTGATCCAACGCCTGCCTCCAGTGCTGCTGCCTCCTCCTCTTAAACCCCTCCCATTCCCTCCCCGTAAGCTGCTCCCTTCTCCTCCTCCCCATCCCCTCACATCCTCTTCCCTCCCCTCAAACCCCTTCCTCCTCTCCTCTGAAGACAGAAGCAGGTCAAATTGTATTTTTGAAGGTATTTTTGGATTTCCAGAAGGAATTCGA
Organism: Carcharodon carcharias; assembly: GCF_017639515.1. NCBI lineage: Eukaryota > Metazoa > Chordata > Chondrichthyes > Lamniformes > Lamnidae > Carcharodon > Carcharodon carcharias. The sequence continues at coordinate 28,264,505 of NC_054500.1, forward strand.
TAGGGTGCCACATAAAAGGTTTTTGCACAATATAGGAGTCACAGTATTGGGGGTAATGTATTAGCATGGATTGAGGATTGGTTAACACACAGGAGACAGAGAGTCGGGGTTAATGGGTCTTTTTCAGGTTGGAAAGATGTAACTAGTGGAGTGCCACAAGGATCAGTCCTAGGGCTTTGATTATTTACTATCTATGTTAACGATTTGGAGGAGGGGGGCAGAGTGTAATGTAACCAAATTTGTTGACGATACAAAAATAGGTATGAGGGCATGGTGTGATGAGGGCATAAGGAATCTGCAAGGGGATACAGATAGCCTGAGTGAGTGGGTAAAAATTTGGCAGATGGAGATTATTGTAGGAAAGCGTGAGGTCATGCACTTTGGTAGGGAGAATCAAAAGGCAGACTATCATTCAAATGGAGAGAGACTCCAAAACAATTGCAGCACAGAGTGATCTGGGTGTTCTTACGCATGAAACATAAAAGGTTAGTATGCAGGTACAGCAAGTAATAAAGAAGGTAAAAGGAATTTTGGCCTGTATTGCTAGGGGGTTGGAGTTCAAAAATAGGGAAGTCTTGATGTAACTATACAGGGTGTTGGTGAGGCTGCACCTGGAGTACTGAGTACAGTGTTGGTCCCCGTATTTAAGAATGGATATACTGGCATTGGAGGCAGTTCAAAAGAGATTCACTAGGCTGATTCCTGGGATGAAGGGGTTGACGTATCAAGAAATGGCTAAACAGGTTAGGCCTTTGTTCATTAGAGTTTAGAAGAATGAAGGGTGATCTTATTGAAACGTACAAGATTCTGAGGGGGCTTGACAGGGTAGATGTTGAGAAGATGTTTCTACTAGTGGGGAAATCTCAAACTAGGGGACATAGTTACAGAACAAGGCGATACTCATTTAAAGCTTCTCTCAGAGGGCAGTGAATGTCTGGAATTCTCTACCCCAGAGAGTTGTGGAGGCTAGATCACAAAGCATTTAAAGAGAAGATAGATAAGATTTCTGAAATATCGGGGAGTTGAGGGCTATAAGGAGCTGGCACAAAAGAGGAGTTGAGGGCTGCAGCAGATCAGCCGTAATCTTATTGAATGGCAGGGCAGGCCCGAGGGGCCGAATGGCCTACTCCTGCTCCTACTTCTTAAACAGCCAACTGTCAATCACTGCAAAAAATTACAACCTGGTGTAAGGTGAATGTAATAGAGTGATGAATCAGCTACTTGAATGCACTGAGAAGAGGCACTTTACAGAATCACAGAATTGTTACAGTGAAGAAAGAGGCCATTCAGCCCACCGTGTCTGCACCAGCTCTCCGAATGAGCAATTCACTTAGTGTTATTCTCCCGCCTTCTTCCAGTAACCCTGCACATTCTTCCATTTCAGATCACAGTTTAATTTGCTTTTCAATGCTTCGATTGAACCTGCCCCCAACCACACCCTCAGGTAATGCATTCCAGACCTTAACCATTTGCTGTGTGAAAAAGTATTTTCACATATCACTTTTGCTTCTTTTACCAGTTACTTAAAATCTGTGTCTTCTCGTTCTCAATCCTTCCACCAATGGGAACAGTTTCTCCCCTCATGATTTTGAATATCTCTATCAAATCTCTTCTCAGCCTTCTTCTCACTAAGGAAAACAGTCCTAACTTCTCCAATATATCTTCATATCTGAAGTTCCTCATCTCTGAAGCCATTCTCATGAATCTTTTCTGCACTTTTCTAAAGTGCGATGCCCAGAACTCAATGCAATACTCCAGCTGTGGCTAAACTAATGGCTTATAGAAGTTCAGTATAACCTCCTTGCTCTTGTACTCTTAATAAAGCCCAGGATACTGTACGCTTTATTAACTGTGCTCTTAATCTGTCCCACTACCGATGACTTGTGCACATATACACCCAGGTCCCACTGTTCCTCCACCCCCTTTAGAGTTGTACCATTTATTTTGTATTGTCTCTCCATGTTCTTTCTAGCAAAATAAATCACTTCACATTTCTCTGCATTGAAATTCATCTTCCACCTGTCCGCCAATTCCACCAACTTGTCTTTGTACTTTTGAAGTTCTACATTATCCTCCTCACAGTTCACAATGCTTCCAAGTTTCGTATCATCTGCAAATTTCGAAATTGTGCCCTGTTCACTAAGGTCTTGGTTAAAGATATGTATCAGGGAAAACAAGGGTCCCAACATGGACCCCTGGGGAACGCCACTGCAAATCTTTCTCCAACCCAAAAAAAATCCATTAACCACTACATTCTGTTTCCTGTCACTCAGCTAATTCCATTTCCATGGTGCTGCTGTTACCTTTTATTGCATGAGCTATAACTTCGTTCAGAACTCTGTTGTGCGGCCCTGTTTCAAATTCCTTTTGGAAACACATGTACACCACACTAACAGCATTGCCCTCATCAACGTTCTCTGTTACCTTCTCAAAAAAACTCCAGGACATTAGTTAAACATGATTTCCCTCTACAGAATAAGGCCCTTTGGCCCATCAAGTCTGCGCCGGTCAAATAATTATCTAACTATTCTAATCCCATTTTCCAGCACGATGCCCATGGCATTGCAAGTGCACATCCAAATACTTCTTAAATGTTATGAGGGTTTCTGCCTCTACTGCCCTTTCAGGCAGTGAATTCCAGATTCCCATCACCCTCTGGGTGAAAAAATTCTTCCTCACATCCCCTCTAAACCTCCTGTCCCTTATCTTAAATCTACGCCCCCTGGTTATTGATCTCTCCACCAAGGGAAAAAGTTCCTTCCTGTCCACCCTATTTATGCCCCTCATAATTTTATACACCTCAATAATGTCCCCCCTCAATCTCCTCTGCTCCAGGGAAAATAACCCCAGTCTATCCAATCTCTCCTCATAATTAAAACTCTCCAGCCCAGGCAACATCCTGGTAAATCTCCTCTGCACTCTCTCTAGCGCAATCACATCCTTCCTATAATGCGGCTTCAAGAACTATACACAATACTTTAGCTGTGGCCTAACCAGCGTTTTATACAGTTCCAGCATAACCTCCCTGCTCTTATATTCTGTGCCTTGGCTAATAAAGGCAAGTATCCCATATGCCTTCTTAACCACCTTATCTACCTGTCCCTCTACCTTAAGGGACCGGTGGGCTTGCACACCAAGGTCCCTCTGATCCTTGGTACTTCCCAGGGTTCTACCATTCATCGTGTATTCCTGTGCCTTGTTTGTCCTGCCCCAGTGCATCAGCCCTCACTTATCCGGATTAATTTCCATTTGCCACTGATCAGCTCATCCGACCAGCCCATATATATTCTCCTGTAACCTAAGGCTATCCTCCTCACTATTTACCACACCACCAATTTTCGTGTCATCTGCAAACTTAATGGTCAACCCTCCTACATTCAAGTCTAAATCGTTTATATATACCACAAAAAGGAAGGGACCCAACATCGATCCCTGTGGAACCCCACAGGACACAGGCATCCAGTCACAAAAACGCCTCTCGACCATCACCCTCTGCTTCCTGCCACTCATCCAATTCTGGATCCAATTTGCCAAATTGCCTTGGGTCCCATGGGCTCTTACCTTCGTTGTCAGTCTCCTAAGCGGGACCTTATCAAAAGCCTTGCTGAAGTCTGAGGAGACTAGGTCAAATGCATTGCCCTCATCTGCACACCTAGTCACCTCTTGGAAAAATTTAGTCAAATTGATCAGACATGACCTCCCCTTAACAAAACCATGCTGCCTGTCCTTGATTAATCCCTGCCTCTCCAAGTGTAGATTAATTCTGTCCCTCAGAATCGCTTCCAATAGTTTTCCCACCAGAAGTCAGGCTAACTGGCCTGTAGTTCCCTGGTTTATCCCTTCCTCCCTTCTTGAATAACGGTACCACATTGGCTGTCCTCCAGTCCTCTGGCACCTCTCCTGTGGCCAGAGAGGTATTGAAAATTATTGCCAGTGCCCCTGCTATCTTTCCCTTGCCTCACGCAACAGCCTGGGATACATTTTACCTGGGCCTGGAGATTTTAAGCCTGCCAGACCACTTAGAACCTCTTCCCTTTCTATGCTAATTTCTTTAATTATATCACTGCCCTTCTGCCTGATTTCCATACCCACATCGTCCCTCTCACTTGTGAACACCAACACAAAGTATTCATTCAGAACCCTACCTACGTCTTCCAGCTCCACACACAAATTACCACAATGGCCCTTAATGGGCCCGGCTCTTTCTCTAGTTATCCTCTTACTTTTAATGTACTTGTAAAGTAACTTTGGATTTTCCTTTATTTTACCTGCCAATGTTTTTTCAAGCCCCCTTTTTGCTCTCCTAATTTCCTTTTTAAGTTCCCCCCTACACATTCTATACTCCTCTAGGGCTTCCGCTGAGCCCTCGGTATCTCCCATAAACCTCCCCTTTTCTCTTTATCCAATCCTGTATATCCCTCGACATCCAGGGTTCCCTGGATGTGTTGGTCCCATGATTTATCTTTATTGGAATATGTTGGCCCTGTACTCTCCCTATTTCCTTCTTGAATGAGTCCCACTGCTCTGATGCAGATTTACCTAAAGTTAGCTGCTCCCAGTCCACTCTGGCCAAACCATATCTGATCTTATTAAAATTGGCCTTTCCCCAATTTGGAACTCTAATTTCTGGCCCCTCCTTGTCCTTTTTCATAACAACCTTGAATCTAACGGACTTATGATCACTATCTGCAAAATGTTCCCCCACTGATACCTCTATCACTTACCCAGCTTCATTTCCTAAAATTAAGTTTGAAGTATTGATTCCACAAGTTTCTCCAACACCAAATTTAAACTAACAGGCCTGTAGTTGCTGGGCTCATCTTTACCTCCTTTTTTGAACAAGGTGTAACTTTTGCAATTCTCCAGTCTTCTGGCGCAACCCGAGTCCAAGGAAGACTGAAAAGTCATGGCCAGTGCCTCAGCAGTTTCCATTCACTTCCTTCAGTATCCTTGAATGCATCTCATCCTGGTGCCTTATCAACTTCAAATACAGACAGCCTATCCAATACTTCCTCCTTATCCATTTTAAACCCATCTAGTGCCTGAATTCCCTCCTCTTTCACCATGGCCTAATTAGCAGCTTCTCCCTTGGGAAAAAAAACAGATGCAAAGAATTCAATTAATATCTCAGCTATGCCCTCTGCCTCCTTTTACCATTCTTACTATTTATATGCCTATACAAGACCTTGAGATTCCCTTTTATGTTAGTTGCCAGTCTCTTTTCATACTCCCTCTTTCCTTGTCTTATTTGCTGTTCTTCACCTCCCCCTCAACCCTTCAATATTCATCCTGGTTCTCAATTGTATTTTCTACTGGCATGTGTCATAAGCACACTTTTTCTTCTCTATCTTAAAAGAGATAGAAATTATTATCCAGACAGCTCTGGATCTGTTTGCCCTACTTTTCCCTTTTAGAGGGAATATACCTTGACTGTGTCTGAACTATTTCTGCTTTGAAGGTGTAGCCCATTGTTCAGCTACCATTTTTCCTACCAACCTTTGACTCCAATTTATTCAGCCCAGTCAGATTGCTGGTGTCTTACGCGTATTTGGATTGAGGTTAAGTACATTTATTGGTCACTGAGGGCTGAAGACAGGAATGTGACACTTGGCAGGTTGAAAAGGTGTGGTTCTAGTGATTTTTGACATAGTTTTAAACTGCAGTCTGTGCTGGAAAATCAGTCTCAGCTCATCTCACTGTGAATGCAAACTGAGTCAGAGTTCAGCTGGAGTTTATAACTGGATTTCAGCATAGTCAATATCAAAATATGTTGCAGACACAGATTAAATCCTGAAGGAACACCAGAAAATACAATAAAAACAGCAAATGCTGGGAATTGGCAGTAGGTCAAGCAGTATCTGTAAACAGAAATACAGATGAACACTGATCTGGTCCCTCCTCCCTCTGCTGTCTCTTTTTTCAGTCCTTTACCTCTCAGACTGCAGTTCTGACCTAGAAATGTACCTGATCTGCTTGTCTCTGTTCTAATGCTGACTGTAAAACAGATTTCTGTTGCCTTAACTCTCCACTAATTCAAAAATATTTCTGTGAAATGTCAAGGTTTCACCAAACAGCACATCTTCACATTTAACCCCCAAAACACCATGATATAAAATACATTCTCTGAACATTCTTCCCTAAAAGGGTTAAGGAGTTGGGACTAACTGAGGCACAATGACATCGATAGGAGCATTCCACTGGACTGTCACTGACTCGGATTTATTCAATATTGAACCTGGCCCTCCCCTGCCAAATTCCCAATGTTACTGCATGAAATGTACAGCACAGCAACAAGCCAAATAATGCAAAGATTCATTGGCCCGAAATGTTAGCTCCATTTCTCTCCACAGATACTACCAGGCCTGTTGAGTATTTCCAGCATTTTGGTTTTTATTGCAGAACCAGGCCATTGGGTCCAACTGGTCTATACTAGTGCTGAACATATATGCCTATCCAACATATATGAAACAAAGTGGTTCAGTTTCCTACCCGATGGTGAATCTATAGCAGGCAGAAGGCAAAAATGGACAAAATATATTTACTGTATAGCAGTGGCAGAAAGTGGAGGATAGCACAGAATCAAACCGTAAAATCATTCTTTAGCTTGAATGGCCTGATTCTCCATTTGTTAATAAGTTTTTTGATGATTAAAACTCCATGCTCCCCACTTCCTCTATTGTTCTCACTTTTTTAAGACCCATTCCATCCTTTTTAATTATTCCTCCAGCTCTCTCATTTTTAATGGTCCTACTCTCCCCTTTCACTCTCACTTTCCCCTTGATATTCCATTCTGCACGCTTTCTATTGCATGCTCCCTTTAATTTTTTGCTAGCCTGATTTCTACTATTGCCAACTTGTCCAGTGTTCAAAATCTCAATCTGCTTTCCCATCTTCCCCAGGCAAAGTCTCTGGATTGTATTAGCCCCAGTCTCATCTCTATTCTCAGGCACTCTCTCCTTTTGTTATTGGCCTCCTGTTCTTTAAAAAAAAACATTTTTACAAAGACTTTTACTCATTAGAATGGCTGATTTTTTTTAAAGAATCATTCTGATAAAAAGTTGAATTGTTTTAAGGCAGCAGGTCCAGCAACTTGATGTGACAGTTGCCACAGAACATGTCAACAGCAGGTCAGAACTAATGCACATTCAGCAGAATCATTTACAATGGAGGAACTTCCACAATTCAAACTGTCATAAAAATAGTGAGAATAATTTCATGGCAGAATTTATAGCAACGATTGACTGACAAGAGAAACATTAAGGAGCCAATATGCTGTTTGTAACCCATCTTTTCCACTGCGTCTATTGACTGACATTAGGGGAGGGCAGCAACTCTAGTTTGATGCATCATTTCACACTGTCCAATTAACTAAGACCTAGAGATCAGAAACCAGATCTGCAGTTTATTTGTTGCAGTTTTCTCTTCCTATCTCGTCCGGTTGCTCACTCCAGCTGTGGTTTGGCTCCACAGGCAATGACAGCCTTCCACTACTGTACCTGATTGGTGAGCTATTCACCTGACCGAAGCTGCTCAGACTGGATACTAGAAGATGAGGTTTTGCAGACAGGAAATTCAAACCAAACATCAGAAAGTCTGCAAGCATCATTTGATTCATCAGGACCTGGATATATCGGCCTCTTGAGTATACCAGCATATTTTGCCAATCCCCAGTTGCCTGAGGAGAAGATGATGTTTGACCTTCTTAAACTGCTGCAGTCCATGTGGTGAAGATGCTCCCACAAAGTTGTTAGGGTATTAGATGGGGAGGATCTGCAGTTGAAAAACTGGAACCAAACATCACACCAGGATCTGACGGAGTTGCCTAATTTATAGTAACCTGAATATCATTAGATTTTGAACATAGAAAGAAAAAGCACCGACCACAGTGGGGGTAAACTGTGCACACGTTCTGTGTGCGAACGAGGCTTCAGCCGATCATCTGACCTGACAGAACATAACTGCAGTTACAACAGGGAGAAACCAAGGAAATGCGGAGACTGTGGGGAAGGGATTCAAATCCCCATCAGAACTGGGAACTCATTGGCACAGTCACACTGGGGAGAGACCGTTCACCTGCTCTAAGTGTGGGAAGGGATTCACTCAGTTAGCTGATGATACACCAGCGAATTCGCACTGATGAGAGACCTTTTAAATGCCCAGAGTGCGAGAAGTGCTTTAAAAGTTCTTTGGAACTGACGTCTCATCAATGTTTTCACACTGACTAGAGACCGTTCTGGTGCTCTGACTGTGCAACTGGGTTCAGGCGATCACCTGAGCTCACTGTACACCAGTGAGTTCACACTGGGGTGAAGCCACTTACCTGCTCTGCGTGTGGGAGAGATTCACTCAGTATCGAAGCAGCAAGTTCACATTTAACTGCAGTGATGGGATTTTGCTTTTAATCACATTCAGGAATGAAGTATGTTAATTATGGTGTTTCTCTGAGAATATTAATAAACCCCAGCCCACTAATGGGGGCTAATATTATAGCTAAAAGTCAAATAAATCAGCTGGGTGTTAAAAAAAAATATAGGGCGCCACAAATCATTCCAATGTTGTTTTCATCCAACATCTAGCACCTGGCTGCGTTTTCCTGCACTCAATTCCTGAATGGTGATCTTACTCAGAGGCAGGAATCAAATATGTCAGCCAGTGCCTTTCTGAAGCATTACACCACATCAGCCAATAATCTCACTCATTGGGTCTTTGGGGAACTGTGTTCACATGGGTGGGCCTGTTGGTAAAGGATGACCAACAGTACAGCAGAGCTGTAAAGAAATGACCAGAGGACGACCGACACTTACCTAGGGAGGTCAGTGAGATAGACAGTATCAATGATTAAAGGACAACATTTATTCATTTCTGAAGGGATTGAAGCAAATAGTGGAAGTTGGTCCAATGGAATAAAAGGATAAGTCTGGGAGCCCTTTCCTGTTCCTAAAACTATTCACAGTTCCTGCTGTTAAAAAAGCTTAAAATCACAGGATAAATTAGAGAAATATAATTTATTAAAGGCTGGTGCAATTGCTTCCTCCAATGAATTCTAAGTGATGTAATATTATTGTGCTCAGTTTACTAACTGATGCTTGTTATAAACCAACATTCTGCAGAAATTTGGCTTGAAATTTCAATCAATAATCATTATTTATGAATTAGCATAATATTCCATTATACTCACTGTAAACTGTTTGCTGATGCAGCAATAGCTCCTACTATTGGAATTCAGTTAAGTGTGGACTTTGACAGTCTCATAATGTTGATGTAAAGTGGAACATGGATAGATTTGGTAAAGTGGGGTGCTACGCACCTTTAACAGAATCTAGTTAATTGACCATGTGACTGTATTGACTAATCGCTACACAGCGTGGGCTACTTGGTAACTGTAAGTCTAGAGCTGGAGGTGAAGAAGCACGCATGGTGTTAGTACTCTGTTCTTAGTTCCAATAAACCACAAGTGCTTGTTCAGTTAATCAGTCTCTCTGCCTGTATTGTTTCAAGCACCAACTAATGTGTTAATATCAAGGGCACAGCTTTCATTGGCTGAACAAAACTAACCTGATAACCAGAAACACAAAAGTAGGGGAATCAGATTTAGGAGGGTTTGGAAGATGCCTCTAGAATCCCTCAGATTGTGAACCTTTGACTGTTTGGTCACTCCTTCCTATACTGTCATGGACAGGTGCACCTAGAACAGGTAAATTGGCGAGGGCAAGGTCTAGTACATTTTTTCTTTCTTGCTGGTTCCCTCACTACCTGCCGCAGACCCAATCTGGGAGATATGTCCCTCAGGACTTGGCCAGTTCAGTCAGTAGTGGTATTACCTAGCCACTCTTGATGATGAACATCAAAGTACCCCACCCAGAATATATTCTGTGCCCTTGCAACTCTCAGTGTTTCTACCAAGTGATGTTTCCTTGCCCACGTCTAACCTGATGTTTTGACCCTAAAACCCATGAAGTCTTAATGTTCAGGACTCTGAGGGCAACTCCCTCCCAAATGTATACCACTCCTGGTCTGTCTCAGGAAGGAATAGCGATGGTGATGTCTGAGACATTATCTCTAAAGTATGATTCCATGAGTATGATTATGTCAGGCTGCTGCTTGATTAGTCTATAGGACAGCTCTCAAGCCTCAAATGTTAGTGAGGATGACTTTGCAGGATTATTTCATGCACCTAAATTGATACTGGGTTGTCTGTCCAGTTTCATTCCTTTTTGACTTTTCTGTAGAGATTTGGAGAAGTGACTTGCTCGGCCATTTCAGAGAGCAGTTAAGAGTCAAACACATTGCTGTGCATCTGAAATCATATAGGCCAGACCAGGTAAGGATGGCAGATTTCCTTTCTGAAGGATGTTAGTGAACCAGATGGGTTTTTGCGAAAGTATAAACAGCTGTTGAACAAGGAACCCACTGATGAGTGCCTGCCAGCTCTTCCAGACCCCACACAGAAAGTGCAACCTCTGCTTCCCTGGGCACTGCCCATCTGGTTCTGGGGTATCCTGCAACCTATTCCACCACCCACCCCTCCCCCTAATCCCCACCCCCCCTCCCCCCCACCCCCTCACACCCACCTCACCCCTCCCCCCCCACCCCCTCCAGACTAACTTTGTCGGTCAATATTTGTCCACCTCCAACACCACCCCTCTCACTGATCAGCTACTGCTTTCCACCCAGAAAAGATAAGCCATTGACCAGCACTTTCGAAGAGAAAGAAAATGGAAGTTTTGCATTTCTATAGTGCCTTTCACAACCTCAGGGTGCCCCAATGCGCTTTACAGCCAATGAAGCACTTTAAGCATGTATGCACTGTTGTAATGAAGTAAACACATCAGCCAATTTGCAAGCTCGCACAAACAATGAGATAGAGTCCAGATAATTTGTTTTAGTGATAGATAAGCATTGACCAGGATAGCAAGATTAACTCCCCTGCTCCTCTTCAAACTAGTCACAGAATCACAGAGTGCAGAAGAGGCCCTTCGGCCCATCGGGCCTGCACCAACATGTGAGAAACACCTGACCTACCTACCCTAATCCCATTTACCAGCACTTGGCCCATAGCCTTGAATGTTATGATGTGCCAAGTGCTCATCCAGGTACTTTTTAAAGGATGTGAGGCAACCCGCCTCCACCACCCTCCCAGGCAGCGCATTCCAGACCCTCACCACCCTCTGGGTAAAAAAGTTTTTCCTCACATCCCCCCTAAACCTCCTGCCCCTCACCTTGAACTTATGTCCCCTTGTGACTGACCCTTCAACTAAGGGGAACAGCTGCTCCCTATTCACCCTGTCCATGCCCCTCATAATCTTTTACACCTCAATCAGATCGCCCCTCAGTCTTCTCCGCTCCAAGGAAAACTACCCCAGTCTATCCAACCTCTCGTCATAACTTGAATGTTTCATCCCAGGCAACATCCTGGTGAATCTTCTCTGCACCCCATCCAGTGCAATCACATCCTTCCTATGATGTGGTGACCAGAACTGCACACAGTACTCCAGCTGTGGCCTCAACAAGGTTCTATACAACTCCAACATGACCTCCCGACTTTTGTAATCTATGCCTCGATTGATAAAGGCAAATGTCCCATATGCCTTTTTCACCACCCCACTAACATGCCCCTCCACCTTCAGAAATCCATGGAACACGCCAAGATCCCATGGGATCTTATACACTCGCCTGAGAGGGCAGATGGGTTTTGGTTTAACATCATATCTGAAGGACAGTACCTCTAACAGTGCAGCACGCCGCAGTACCACACTGTTATGTTAGCCTAGATTTTGTGCCAAGTCTCTGGAGAGTGACTTTCTGGCTCCGGGGCAAGAAAGAGATTCATACTCACTGAGCCACTGCCAACAGGCAGTTATAATGTGCTGGCTTTCTGATAGAGACCCATCCTCCTCTGTAATAAACTTGGAATACAGGGTTGGTTCCTTGTTAGCAACAGTAAACTTTATTTACAGACTCCAAATGAGGCTACATGCTCGTTCCAGGACCAAGGCTAAAAAGCTCCTCCCCTAAGATTCTCTGCATTTAGGGCTGATTCATCTGTATAGTCACAATTCCCATAACAATAAGAAAAGGTTTAACTTACAATTACTACATTCCTCCCTCTTTTTGCTTTAACCTCTTATTTTCAAAAATATCTTAACCCATATTATATACAATTATATACAGTTCATGCAATTACAAATTTAGTTTGAGGAGGAGGTTTTCTGATTCGGGTAGAGCAATGCAACTCTACAACTGGAGGGTCTTCCACCGGTTCGACTTGAACAGGAACTGCAGCTTCAGGGACATTCTTAGACAATGACAGTTCAGAATTATTTACTTCAGAGACATCAGGTACATCTATTCTTTGTCGATCTGGCACCTTAGGAGTCGAAGTTTTAACTTCAGTCTTAGGTAGATTAACTGGTTGTTTGGGAGGTTTCTCAACTTCTGGGATGATCCCATGTGTTTCTTAACAATCCTGTTTCCCACTTCTACTTGATAAGGTAAAGGTCATGTTTCAGAGACTATTGTGCCAGGGACCCATCTCAGTCCAGTTGCAAAATTTCGTAGGAAAACTGTCTCCCCCCACAATAAACTCTCAATCCTTACTGCGGATGTCATGAATCACTTTGACTAACTGGTTGGACCACCTTCCCCATTAAATTAGGGAATACCAGGCTCAAATCTTGTATGAAGCCGGCACTTCATTAACAATTCTGAAGGTGTTAAACCAGTGGTTGCGTGAAGAGTTGTGCGATAGCTGATGTCAGGAAAATATAATAATTTTCATAATGTTATTGGAATTTATTGTAAAGTAGAGTAATAGTGCGTGCTTGTGTGTGTGTATGTGTGTGTGTGTGTGCGCGCGCGCGACTTAATTGAATTAAAAGCAGCTGGTCTGAAGGCTTTGCTGTAACAGAAGATAAACTAGGTTTGAAATGTTAAGTAGGTAAACGCAGGTTAAAGGGAATATTTGCATTTTAAATAAACCAGACTAGCTTGAATTCAAAGGAAGGGGCCAAAGTGTTTCACCCAGCCATGAGAAGATAAGAAGCAATGTGTTTATTTTTCCCAATGATCAGTGGTAAAACTGGTACTTTGATGGATTTTTATTAGAGAGGTAAAAGTCCAAAGACATAGTGAAACAAAGGGAATTTGCATTCAAAAGAGAAAATATTGTAAAGGAGAGAAGGCTGTGCACAAGGGAAGGAAATCTAAGATCTAACAACTGTGAAAAGCCTCCATCATCTAAGCCTCAAGTTACTGTCTACAAGGAACTGAAGTTGAGAGAAACTCACTTTGAATTTGACTGTTCAGGGTATTGTGTGTTTCTTTGCCTGGGTCTTTTAAAATCTGTGTGTCTCAGTGTTGCCTCAACGGAGGTGTAACTGGGGTTTAGATTAATTAGGGAATTTAGAAGTTATCATGGTAGATCTATGCATGTGCTTAAAATAATTTCTTCTATTAACAAAGGTTTAATTTAATTTTGTAAGAAACCTTTAAGACTTGGTGGTCTTCTTTTTACTGAATTCAAAGCCCGCATTTCAAAATAATTACAAATTGCACGAAGGTTGTGGCAGCTGCTTCAAAGTTTCCCCCTGGGATTTGGGCAGCTTGGCATTTACCATCTGCCTGTCATAACACTGAACAGAAATCTTGAAATTCCTATTTCCAACGTGCCCTCCATTAGTTTCTTCATTGCCTGTTTTAAAGGTTTGTACTGCACTTTCTGCTAACCCATTGGATGAGGGATGATATAGTGCTGTTCTGACATGTTTAATCTCACTGAAGAAGGCACTCCCTCCAATCCTGCAACTACCACATAGGCCAGTTGAAGAGGAGAAGGTACAATCCCTGACCACACAGCAATCACAGAGACTCAGGCTTCCTTTAACCGGTTTTATTCAAACATACACAAGGGAGCCACAATCATTCCTAAGAATGAAGACCCAGCTCCCAAATTGATTACATTTAATTACTTCTGTACTTTTTCTTACCATAATACATTTGAATACACCCAATCGGTAACCCACACACCAGTCCTATGCTAACTCTATCCTATTGAGTACATAAACATGTGATTTTGCTAACAAATTATTCTAAAGAATGTATACATAATTATATTATCCAATCAAAATTAAAACACGTACGCAAAGACCTTGGTTCTCACAGCTCAAGACTGTTTGTGTTTCATCAAAGCCCCCTCTTTGTCCATTGTTCGTCTTCCCATATCTAAGCTAAAACCATCTGCCCCTTCCCTGTGTGAGAGGGGAGTACACTTAATCTAATTTATGTCATGCTTTTTGTCTCCAATCTGACTCTCAAGGCTGTGTAATGTTCATCTGGTAATCTTCAACTCTCAATATGTTTAACAGCCATGTCTGACTGGAGATTTTAATGGTTTTTCAGCAAATTCTTATTGTATTCCCTTTTAGCATTTTTAATTTCCCCCTAACAGGACATAAAGGTTAGGATTAAGAAAAAAAGAGACGATTGTGGCAGATACCGTGGGCCCAATACGGCAGTGTCCTTAGAGGAGTATAAAAAGTGCAGGGGGTGCTTAAAAAGGAAATTAGAAAAGCTAAGAGAGTGCATGAGAAAGCATTGGTGGGTAGAATAAAAGTAAACCCAAAGGGGTTTATTTGGACTGCACCCACAACTTCCAGGCCCACACACACATTACCTCTATGGTCCCTAATTGGCCCTACTCTTTCGAGTTAACTCAGGAAAGAGTAGGGCCAATTAGGGACCATAGAGGTAATGTGTTTGTGGGCCTGGAAGATGTGGGTGCAGTCCTCAATGAATATTTTGCATCAGTCTTCACAATCAGGAAAAGACATCAGGATGGAGGACCATGAAATATTAGAGGAAATTAATGGAGAGGGGGTACTGGCAGGTTTAGCAGCCTTAAAAGTGGATAAATCTACAGGCACCAATGAGATGTATCCCAAACTGTTGAGGGAGGCAAGGGAAGAGATAACAGGGGCCCTGGCAGTAATTTTCAAATCCTCTCCAGCCACAGGTGAGGTTCCAAAGGGCTGGAGGGCTGCTAACATTGTCCCAGTATTAAAAAAGGGAGGAAGGAATAGACCAGGAAATTACAGGTCAGTCAGTCTAACCTCAGTGGTGGGGAAGTTACCAGAAAGAATTGAGGGACCAAATATATCTGCACTTGGGGAGACATGGATTAATCAGGGATCGTCAGCATGGATTTGTTAAGGGACGGTCGTGTTTGACAAACTTGATTGAATTTTTTGAGGAGGTAACCAGGAGTGTTGATGAGGGTAATGCATTTGATGTGGTCTACATGGACTTTAACAAGGCTTTTGATAAGGTCCCTCATGGCAGACTGGTCAAGGAAGTAAGAGCCCATGGGACCCAAGGCAAAGTGACACATTGGATCCAAAATTGGCTGAGAGGCAGGAAGCAGAGGGTGGTGGTGGGTGGTTTTCTGCGACTGGAAGTCTGTTTCCAGTGGGGTTCCGCAGGGCTCGGTGCTGGGGCCCTGGTTGTTTGTGGTGTACATAAATGAATTGGACTTAAATGTATGATCAAGAAGTTCATGGATGACAAAAATTGGTAGGGTGGTAAATAGCAAGGTGGATAGCCCTAAACTGCAGGAGGATATCAACGGACTGGTCAGGTGGGCAGAGCAGTGGCAAATGGAATTCAACCCAGAAAAGTGTGAGGTAATGCACTTGGGGAGGGCTAACAAGGCAAGGGATTACACTATGAATTGTAGGACTCTGGGAAGTACTGATGATCAGAGGGACCTTGATGTACGTATCCATAGATCCCTGAAGGTAGCAGGGCAGGTAGACAAGGTGGTTAAGGTGGCAAATGGGATACTTGCCTTTATTAGCCGAGGCATAGAATACAAGAACAGGAAGGCTATACTCAAATTGTATAAAACACTGGTTAGGCCACAACTGGAGTACTGCGTACAGTTCTGGTCACCACATTATAGGAAGGGTGTGATTGCACTGGAGAGGGTGCAGTGGAGGTTTATCAGGATGCTGCCTGGGCTGGAGCATCTAAGCTATGAGGAAAGAATGGATAGGTTGGGGTTGTTTTCCTTGGAGATACAAAGGTTGAGAGTGGACCCAATGGAAGTATATATGATTATGAGGGGCATAGATAAGGTAGATAGGAAGGCAATTTTTCCATTAGTAGAGTGGTCAATAACCAGGGGGCATAGATTTAAGGTAAGCGTTAGAAGGCTAAGAGGGGAGTTGAGGGGAATTCTTTTTCAGAAAGAGGTTGGTGGGAGTCTGGAACTCACTGCCTGAAAGGGTGGTTGAGTCAGAAACTCTCGTAACATTTATGAAGCATTTAGACATTCATTTGCTTGCCAAAGCCTCCAGGGCTACTGGCCAGGTGCTGGGAAATGGGATTAGTGTAATCCATTGACTGGTGCGGACACGATGGGCTGAATGGCCTCCTTCTGTGCTGTAGACATCCAGGGGCCTATGAGAATTGATCAAACTTGTTTCGTTGACCTTGTAAGAACAAACTTACCCTATCATTACTTTACACCTTTTACAACCTGATTATATCCCCTTTTGAACTAAGACAACTCAATTCAAAAACACTCCTGTTACTGCTTTATGTAAAACTCTGATTGAAGTTCCTCTTGGTTCATTAACATATCAAAACCACTTCTTACTCTTTGTTTTAGACTCATGCAGTCACTCTGCCTCTTACTCCAATTAGCCCATCCGTCAATCTTTCAGCACATAAGAAAAATACCAGTGATATTAGCAGACGAAAATGTTACAATTTCTTGTTTTCTTAACAAGTCACATGATCCTCATAACATTCAGAAAAGGTTTAACTTATAATTACTACACCCAACTTCTCCCCCGCTCTTTGGGACTTTTCAATGGGAATGGGCAGAGATTCCAATCAGCCCAATTTATAAACCCTAGGAGGCCATCTGGAGCTCAGGCATCCCATCAGTGCCATGACTATTGGAGGAACTTTACTGATGGTTTGCCTCTTGTCCAACATCTCCTAACATTTGAAAGCTCCACCAACACTCCTGATCTGGTTTTAAACAGGGGCAGTGAATGATGATGGCTGAATCTGTGTCAGAGAAGCGAGAATGAGCAAGGAATGAGCAGGGGAAAGAAAATGGACAGAAAAATATGAAAAAGATTGGCAAGTTTTCTAAATAGAAAGGATTGTGAACTTGCACTCTCACTGTAGAAACATAACCTTGAAAATTCCCTTACTGTGTGGGGGATCAACAGGGTCCATTTTACCCTGTTAGAAAAACTTATAAATAATCTACTGATGTCTCACAACATTGTTTGCATGACCATTCTATTAATCATTAAGAAATTCAACAATTTTCACCAAATCTCATTGTCATTGTAGTTTTCTGTAAATCAGAGCCACATAACAGAGAAATGAACATTTCCATAACTTGTAATCTTATTGTTAGCGTGCTTGCTTTTGTTCAAAAAATCAGTTTAGCTACAAATTCCTTTTGAAGATCCTGCTGTTGCTAGCCCTGCTTTCACAGCGTCTAACTATCCACTGTTATATATTGCCTGTTGGTCCTCCTTTCTCCTAATGAAGAGTGTTTTTTCTCCTTTCATGGTCGTCTCACCTCCATCTCAAAGTTATAGATCTCCATGTGAGGTTGAGATGGTCAGCTGCTCCTTGACAAACCCAGCATTGTCTAGCAGTAGGTTCAGAACTCCTGTGTCAGGGAGTGGATAAGCTCGCCACAATTTCCACTCATTCCTGATTGACATCCAATGGCCTTGATAAGATATATGAATGTTAAGAAAGGACCTGTACTCGCTAGGTGTCTCACCTTTGGGCATTCTGACAAGGCCACATGTGTTTTGCCCATTCCCCAGTTACTCACCTTCTTAAACCGTTGCTCTTCATGTTTCGATGACACTTCTGTGATGCTCCGCAGCAGGGCAGCTCAGCCATGTTGTTCTGTAGGTAAATGAAGCAACAAATTTTGACATTGCAAGATCCCAGGAGTGGCAATTAAGATGAATAAGCAGTTAGCCTATTCTTTTTTGGTGGTATTGTTTGAGATTGGATTAATGCAGTACACACATTATAAAGACAGTGAAAAGCTCCCTACTCCTCGTTCAATGGTGCCATGGGACTTATTCCATCCACCTGTGTTGCCAGAACAGGGGTCTCCATTTAATGGAGAAGAAAAGAGTTGACGTTTCGAGTCCTCATGACCCTTCAACAGAACTTGAGTTCGAGTCCAGGAAAGAGCTGAAATATAAGCTGGTTTAAGGTGTGTGTGTGGGGGGCGGAGAGATAGAGAGACAGAGAGGTGGAGGGGGTTGGTATGGTTGTAGCGACAAACAAGCAGTGATAGAAGCAGATCATCAAAAGATGTCAACAACAATAGTACAATAGAACACATAGGTGTTAAAGTTATGTGTTCTATTGTACTATTGTTGTTGACATCTTTTGATGATCTGCTTCTATCACTGCTTGTTTGTCGCTACAACCACACCAACCCCCTCCACCTCTCTGTCTCTCTATCTCTCCGCCCCCCACACACACACCTTAAACCAGCTTATATTTCAGCTCTTTCCTGGACTCGAACTCAAGTTCTGTCGAAGGGTCATGAGGACTCGAAACGTCAACTCTTTTCTTCTCCGCCGATGCTGCCAGACCTGCTGAGTTTTTCCAGGTAATTCTGTTTTTGTTTTGGATTTCCAGCATCCGCAGTTTTTTTGTTTTTGTCTCCATTTAATGTCTCATCTGAAAAATTGCATTTCAGATGATGCAGACCTCCCTCAGTGCTGCACTTGAGTACGCCCAGGTTGTGCTTAAATCCTCAGCCCTGTTATACAGATTACTGTTTAGTAAAATTCTCTGCTAGTGATTATTCTCAGCAATGTTCTAGGTTTCTAATGGAACTTCTCTGCCAATGAAATAGAGAACAAAGAGAGGGGTCTATATGTCACTGCCAGCTCATATTACTTCAAAATTCACATTCTGTCTCATCTCACTAACCAAGTACCAAAGTTGAAGTTAATTATGATGCAAGCTGAAATTGCTGCCTAATTGGCTGGAGGAGTTGGAGAAGAGACCGTGCTTGAATATTGCTGGTGCTATGGGGAATAGCATGACGAATGTTCACTCAGCTTTGGAATGGGAGAGTCACTTTACATAAGCTGAATAATTTCATCCCTGCCAATGTTTTCTTGCTCATTCTCCTACACTGTCCCACTTCCAAATTGCACCCACACCTGATGCCTACGCTTTGATTCAGTTACTTTTAGTGATTAACAAATGCAAGAGTGAAATGATCTGCAAGATTTTCTCTTACTTTTAAGCCTCTGGGTTGACAAATCCAAACTGATGATAGAAGCTCTGCTGATGGATTGGTTAGGGAATGAAGTCAGTCCAAAATGAAACTGAGGTACACAGCAGTTCAGTGAAGAATTACAGTGATGATGCTACAATGTCTCAGTGACTTTAGACTTGGGAGGAAAGCAACTAAACCCAAGTTCCCAGTCTTCACTTCAGCTTAGTCATGGTTGCTAGAACATTGGATATATGTTATGTCAGGCAAGGATGGGGTTCAGATCAGTGATTGTGCTTCTCAGTGTATTAGCTTACCAACACTCACTGGCTGCTCTCCCGTGGTGAGGTAGTGAATAATTTATGGAATGTGTGGAACTGGAACCCAGGGCAAGTGACCACCTTCAGGAAAAAATGTGAGAGGTCAGCAGCTTTGATAGCTTCAAAACTACTTTATCATTTCAAATGTGTCAACTTATTGTGTCTCTTTGCAAGTCACTTCAGTACCTGCTACAATGAGAAAGGGTTTGAGTCCATTGGGAATGAGATCAGTGGGAATAAATGGAAAGGGGTTTGGGACCATTGGGACCGGGTGAATTGGGATGGAGTGGGAAAGAGCTTGGTTTGTTTGGATTATGTAGCGAGTAGGAGAGAAACCAGATGGCTTTGCTCATTTTTCTGGATTCAAATTTGCCAAATTGTATTTTAAATTTATTCTACCCCACAGTCAGTGAATGTAAAGGATAAGTTAGCTGGAAATTCTAACAATATTTCCCTAAACCTTTACGTAAACCCAGTTTGGTATTTGAGCCAAAGCCAGGTGATATTATTTTTCCTAATGTAATTTTGAGTTCTAGTGGTGCTGCAATCCTGAGGAATGTACTTGATCTTTTTGATTATTTCCAATTATTAAGTTACTGAATCTCAATGTAAAGATTTTCAGAGTGTTTTTGAAGGGGAGAGGTTGGGATAAGCCTAAAGGTTATAAATCTTCAATGAATGACATTGAAAATGTCTCTCAGATCAGTCTGATGTGTCACTCTGTGCTTCTGTGTCTTTGATTAATTCCCCTCCTAGTGTTAGTCTTGCTTTTCTTGGAAAGTGTCACATCACTGCTTTGCTGACATTTGTGAAATGTGCCTGGGGGAGCCAAGAGACCTAATGCATTAATTAGAAAACAGGCTTGCCCCCCAATTGATTCACACTTCCTGGGTGATATCTGACAGCTTCGGAGATGGCCCTTAATATGATCGAGCTCCCTTGTTTGACCAGTCCCTCCCTCTCCTCTCCTGTGACACATACTGGATAACAGACCAAGCTGTTTCCTGATCACAGTATCATAGAATGATTCAGCACAGGAGGAGGCCATTTTGCTCATCATGCTTGTGGCAGCTCTTTGAAAGAGCTATCCAATTAGTCTGAACCAGCCCCACCTCCCCCCCACCCACCCACCATTGCTCTTTCCCTGTAGCTCTGCAAATTTCTCCATTTCAAGTATTTATCCAACTCCCCAGATTTTGAAAGTTATTACTAAATCTGCTTCCACCACCCTTTCAGGCAGAGCATTCCAGACCGCAACAACTTACTGCAAAATTTTTCATCTTCCCTTCGGGCTCTTTTGCCAATTACCTTAATTTGTGCCCCTCTAGTTACCAACCCTCCTGCCACTAGAAACACAGTTTCTCCCCATTTTCAAGATCAAAACACTTCATGCTCTTAAATCCCTCTATTAAATCTCTTCTTCCTGAAAGTTTAAAGTATGTACACTCAAAAAGTGAATGAAGGCTGCCAGTTAAACAGACTGTGCAAACAGCAGAACATCAAATTTAAAGCAAATTGGAATTACAAATTAGACTAAAATCAGCTTTTAAACAGAAAATAAAATTGGCAGCAATGCAGCCATGGATAATGCAACTTTATGGAGAAAAATGAAGGGGCAATAGTAACTGAGCTCAGTTTTAGGTTATATTGGATTGTTTAGATCAGAACATGCTTGTTGAGTTATAAGCTGAATTTTAGTTCCAGGGTCCCGATTCATGAAGCCGGGCAGAGTTGTGGGTCGGGAACCTGGAAGCGGGTGTGACAGGGCCCTGGGGTAGATTTTTGAGGAAATTGCTAATTAAGAGGACTGCCACCAGGAGGCAGCCACTTCGGAGTGGGGATGGAGGCAGGTGGGGTCTGTCCAATGGTATCCGTCCATCTTGGGGGACAACAGACTGCACCCAGGGTGCATGTCACTTCTGCATTGAACAAAGTGTGTTGTGGTTTTGGTGAGTGGCAGTCCCTTTCACGGCTGCCACAGATGAATGGCACTGTCCCAAGGTTTACTGATATTTCATCCTTCCGGCAGACTCTCTCTTCCACCATCTAATCATTGCTTTTGCTTTTGTTTTTGCTTCTGCCTTTTCCACGTCCTTCCTGACTGCTTGTCTCCAGGCACTCCGGTCAGCAGCGAGGACTTCCCTTGCATTAACTACAATCTCAGTGAACTTGAAGTCTCGCTTGCAGACATCCTTGTATCACAGATGTGTGCAACCTGTTGGTCTCGTGCCAATAGTTAGCTTGCCATAGAGCATGTCTTTGGGAATGCAGCCATCACCCATTCGGCTCACATGAGCCAGCCAATGGAGTCGCCACTGACTTAAGAGGGCAAACATCCTGGGGATCCGTGCAAGCTGGTGTTCTTCCGTATTCAGCAGTCTTTTTTAAAAAATTTGTTCATGGGATGGGGCGTTGCTGGCTAGACCAGCATTTATTTCCCATCCCTAATTGCCCTCTAGAACTGAGTGGCTTGTCAGGCCATTTCAGGGGGCAATGTCTTTCCCTAAAGGACATTATTGAACTAGGTGAATTTTTATGATCATCAACAATGGCCATCATTAGATGTTTTAATTCCAGATTTGTTTTATTGAATTCAAAATTCACCATCTGCCACGGTGGGATTCAAGCCTGGGTCACCAGAGTATTACCCTGGGTCTCTGGATTACTAGTCCAGTGACAATGCCGCCATGCCACTGCCTGCCCCAGGAAATGCCCATTATTCACCTGAGGCAGCAGAGGTGGAAGTTTTTCAGCTGCTTTTTTTGGCTTGTATAAGTTGTCCACATCTCGTTACTGTAAAAACAGATGCTGAGAACACAATCCTGATACGCATGGAGTTTTGTATTTTTGGTTAGTTTGCTGTTGGTCCAAACTCAACTTCCCAACTTTACATGGAAGCTGCAGCCTTGGCAATCCTGGTGCTGTTTCAGCATCAAGGAACGGGTTTCTGGTAATTGTTGATCCGAGGTATGTGAAGCTGTTGACAACCTCCAGGGTGAGGTTGTCGATGTTGGTGGTAGATGGAAGTCCCTGCATCTTGGCCCATAGCTCTGGTCTTCCTGATGATCATCAGTCCAAATTCCTTGCAGGCCTGGGAGAACCGATCTACAAGCTGTTGCAAGTGAACCTCAGTATGGGATGCCAGCAATGCAACAGCAACTCACTGACAAGAACATTAACTTGGTCTTGGTGTGCAGGTTTGCCAAGTTGAGCAGCTTGCTATCAGCTCTGGATGTAGCTAGATACCCTCATTTGAGTTGCTGAAAGCATCCAATAGCAGCATGTAGAAAAAAAGGCCAAAGAGCTGGTGCCAGATAACAGCCCTGCTTTACCCCACTGCTGATCTTGTAAGCCTCTGATGGTGCTCCACTGTAACTGATGGAACTTTGCATGTGCTTGTGGAAAGAAGAAATGATGCCCTGGAATCCAGGCAGGCAGCCTATTTTCCAACCTGTCCACCATCTGGAAAATCCAGACCGGTGTGAAGAGTGCCCTAAATTGGCACTTTAATTAGCCAAATTGATGACAAGATAGCCATCATCCTCCAGAATCTATCTCTATGAAAATAGGCCTGAGGTGGGAACATGCCAGCCAACCAGCCAGCCAATAATGGAAGATGTTCTGGCCTCCAAACCTGCCTCCACATTGGGATGAAGCTGGTAAATGAGGCTTCCTGCTGGTGCAGGAGGGTCCCTGATTGAGGGGGTCTCTGCTGGTACAGCAGAGTTCCTGTTAGTATGTTGGTACAGGAGGGTCTCTGCTGGAGGTGAGGGTTTAAATTGAAGAATGGAAAGTGAAAGCAGAGAAGGTTAAATGGAGCCTCCCCGTCTTGCACACTGACTCAGTATCAGTGATGGTGTTGTGACTACATTCACCTTGGTGAATGTTTTCATTCATCTCCACAAGCCCTTGCTGTGTCACTACAGATGTCAGACAGACTGATGGAAACGAGGAAGGTTTTCTCAACTTCAATCCTAGCTGGGAAACCATGGCAACCGATCTGGCAGAGGGCAGGATAAGTAGCCCCATTTTCTCCAGGTCTATGGGAAATAAAAGGACAGGATATTTGTTCCTTTTAGCTATTGACAGGCAGAGTTGGAAATGAAGAGTGAGTAATGAAAAACAGAGACACACATTTATAATTTTACTGACTAAAGGATCCTGATGTTCAGATTTTTGCAGCCCCTGGCATTGATCAATATTCAGTGTTTGATTAATGGAAAAGGCATGGAGTCAGAATTTGAGCTTAGGGTCAAATGGGATGCTCAGATTGTGAACAGAATGATTCAGCCTGTGATGGTGGGCAGGGATGGAGGTAACAGCAGCACCAGCAAGGCCAGAGAGAGGACTCATGGGCACTGGTGCTTCTCCTGTTTCCAGGCCCTTATTCACCCCACCCCAAAACCCCACCACCCACTTTAACATCCTAATTACATGTCTCTTATAGGTTTACTGAAACAACTTAATTTTTGTACTCTATGCCTCTATTTAGAAAACCCAGTAAAATCTCAGGTTTCAATATGATACACTTTGTAACCACAGCTTTGTCAGACAATTACACAGAAATTGGTCGCTCATATTATGCAACCAACTCTGTTTCTTTGAACCTGGCCCTATGCCTACTGGACAGCAACATCCAAAATACCTGAACCTAACAAGCGCCACAAACAACAATCCCACGTACAAATGAGAATATTTTGAACTAACAATTACATATTCTATTGGTGCATGACTCCTAATTTCACTTCCAAGTTTACAAATCACAAAACCTTCCAGTAAATTAATACCAACCAATTCACCTGCAATAGTCTCCTATGTCTATCCAAAACATGGGCTTTGGTAACAGAAAAATTACATTTTGCATTGAATGATAAATATTTTCTCATTTTAAATTGAAATGCCCAGTGTGGAGCAAAGTACTGCAAGAAATCTGAAATATAAACAGAAAATGCTGGAAATACTCAGCAGCTCAGACATTCTGTGGAGAGAAACAGAATCAATGCTTCAGGCCCACGATCTGCAATAGTTTCAGCAAAGGGTCACCGACCTCTGTTTCTCTCTGCACAGCTGCTGACAGGTGTGCTGAGCATTTCCAAAACTTCCTAACCCCTTTTGCCAGCGCAAAAAGCAATCAGACTTCCTGTGAGCCTCTCATTTCCCTTCAGCCAAAAACCGAGCAGCAGCTTCCTGAGATGTGGTTTGGCACAATATTAAATATGAATTTCAAAAAACAAATATAGGAAAACATAAACAGCTTGCTGAGCAACAAAAAGAAAATCAATGTCTAAGCAATAAGTTAATAATAAAAGAAAAGAGTAATTAATAAATATGACCATTAAAAAGTTCCAAGAAGCAGCACTAACCAATAAAAGCCTCTGGTGATAGTGGCAGTGTGTGTCTGCTGCCTGACCGGTTCTCACACACAAACCCTCACTCCCCCACACACCCTCTCCCACTCTCAATCCCTCTTCACACTCTCACTCCCCCGCACACTCTCTTCACCCCCCGCGCACGCTCTTCACTCCCCCGCGCAAGCTCTTCACTCCCCCGCGCACGCTCTTCACCCCCTGCGCACGCTCTTCACACCCCCTGCGCGCTCTTCACTCCCCCGTGCGCGCTCTTCACTCCCCCGTGCGCGCTCTTCACTCCTCCGCACACGCTCTTCACTCTCCCCCGCACATGTGCTCTCTTCACTCTCCCCCGCACACGCGCTCTCTTCACTCTCCCCCGCACACGCTCTTCACTCTCCCCCGCACGCGTGCTCTTCACTCTCCCCCGCATGCGTGCTCTCTTCACTCTCCCCCGCACATGCTCTTCACTCTCCCCCGCACACGCTCTTCACTCTCTCCCGCACACGCGCTCTCTTCACTCTCCCCTGCAGACGCGCTCTCTTCACACTCCTCCGCACACGCTCTTCACTCTCCCCCGCACACGCGCTCTCTTCACTCTCCCCCGCACACACTCTTCACTCTCCCCCGCGCGCGTGCTCTTCAGCCTCCCCCGCACACGCGCTCTCTTCACGCCCCCGCACACGCTCTTCACACTCCCCCGCACACGCACTCTCTTCACTCTCCCCTGCACACGCTTTTCACTCTCCCCCGCACACGCTCTTCACTCTCCCCCGCACACACGCTCTTCACTCTCCCCCACGCGCGCTCTCTTCACTCTCCCCCGCACACGCTTTTCACTCTCCCCCGCACACGCACTCTCTTCACTCTCCCCTGCACACGATCTTCACTCTCCCCCGCGCGCGCGCTCTTCACTCTCCCCAGCACACGCTCTTCACTCTCCCCCGCAAACACGCGCTCTTCACTCTCCCCCGCACACGCGCTCTCTTCACTCTCCCCTGCACACGCGCTCTCTTCACTCTCCCCCGCACACGCTCTTCACTCTCCCCCGCACACGCACTCTCTTCACTCTCCCTAGCACACGCTCTTCACTCTCCCCCGCGCGCGCGCGCTCTTCACTCTCCCCCGCACACGCGCTCTCTTCACTCTCCCTCGCACACGCTCTTCACTCTCCCCCGCACACGCGCTCTCTTCACTCTCCCTCGCACACGCTCTTCACTCTCCCCCGCACACGCGCTCTCTTCACTCTCCCCCGCACCCGCGCTCTCTTCAATCTCCCCCGCACACGCGCACTCTTCACACTACCCCGCACACACGCTCTCTTCACTCTCCCCCACACACGCGCTCTATTCACTCTCCCCCGCACAGGCACTTCACTCTCGACCGCACGCGCGGTCTTCACTCTCCCCTGCACACGCTCTCTCTTCACTCTCCCCCGCACATGCTCTTCACTCTCCCCCGCACACGCTCTTCACTCTCCCCCACACACGCGCTCTTCAATCTCCCCCGCACACGCGCTCTCTTCACTCCCCCGCACACGCTCTTCACTCTCCCCCGCACACACGCTCTGCACTCTCCCCCGCACGTGCTCTTCACTCTCCCCCGCACACGCGCTTTCTTCACTCTCCCCCACACACGCTCTTCACTCTCCCCCGCACACGCGCTTTCTTCACTCTCCCCCACACACGCTCTTCACTCTCTCCCCGCACACGCTCTTCACTCTCCCCCGCACACGCTCTTCACTCTCCCCCGCACACGCTCTTCACTCTCCCCCGCACACGCGCTCTCTTCACTCTCCCCCGCACACGATCTTCACTCTCCACCGCGCGCGCGCTCTTCACTCTCCCCCACACACGCGCTCTCTTCACTCATCCCCGCACACGCTCTTCACTATCCCCCGCACACGCGCTCTCTTCACTCTCCCCCGCACATGCTCTTCACTCTCCCCCACGCACGCACTCTCTTCACTCTACCACGCACACGCGCTCACTTCACTCTCCCCCGCACACGCGCTCACTTCACTCTCCCCCGCACACGCGCTCTCTTCACTCTCCCCCGCACACGCGCTCTCTTCAATCTCCGCCGCACATGCTCTTCACTCGCCCCCGTACACGCGCTCTCTTCACTCTCCCCCGCACACGCTCTTCACTCTCCCCCACACACGCTCTTCACTCTCCCCCGCACACGCACTCACTTCACTCTCCCCCGCACACGCTCTTCACTCTCCCCCGCACACGCTCTTCACTCTCCCCCGCACACGCTCTTCACTCTCCCCTGCACACGCGCTCTCTTCACTCCCCCGCACACGCTCTTCACTCTCGCCCGCACACACGCTCTGCACTCTCCCCCGCACGCGCTCTTCACTCTCCCCCGCACACGCGCTCTCTTCACTCTCCCCCACACACGCTCTCTTCACTCTCCCCCGCACACACGCTCTGCACTCTCCCCCGCACGCGCTCTTCACTCTACCCCACACACGCGCTTTCTTCACTCTTCCCCACACACGCTCTTCACTCTCCCCCGCACGCGCGGTCTTCACTCTCCCCAGCACACGCTCTCCCTTCACTCTCCCATGCACAAGCTCTTCACTCTCCCCCGTGTGTGCGCTCTTCACTCTCCCCCGCACACACGCTCTTTTCACTCTCCCCCACACACGCGCTCTCTTCAGTGTCCCCAGCACACGCTCTTCACTCTCCCCCGCACACACGCTCTGCACTCTCCCCCGCACGCGCTCTTCACTCTCCCCAGCACACGCACTCTCTTCACTCTCCCCCGCACACACTCTTCACTCTCCCCCGCACACGCACTCTCTTCACTCTCACCCGCACACACGCTCTCTTCACTCTCCCCCGCACACGCGCTCTATTCACTCTCCCCCGCACAGGCACTTCACTCTCGACCGCACGCGCGGTCTTCACTCTCCCCTGCACACGCTCTCTCTTCACTCTCCCCCGCACATGCTTTTCACTCTCCCCCGCACACGCTCTTCACTCTCCCCCGCACACGCGCTCTTATCACTCTCCCCCGCACAGGCACTTCACTCTCGACCGCACGCGCGGTCTTCACTCTCCCCTGCACACGCTCTCTCTTCACTCTCCCCCGCACACGCTCTGCACTCTCCCCCGCACGCGCTCTTCACTCTCCCCCGCACACGCGCTTTCTTCACTCTCCCCCACACACGCTCTTCACTCTCTCCCGCACACGCTCTTCACTCTCCCCCGCACACGCTCTTCACTCTCCCCCGCACACGCTCTTCACTCTCCCCCACACACGCGCTCTCTTCACTCATCCCCGCACACGCTCTTCACTATCCCCCGCACACGCGCTCTCTTCACTCTCCCCCGCACATGCTCTTCACTCTCCCCCACGCACGCACTCTCTTCACTCTACCACGCACACGCGCTCACTTCAATCTCCCCCGCACACACGCTCTTCACTCTCCCCCACGCGTGCGCTCATCACTCTCCCCCGCACACACGCTCACTTCACTCTCCCCCGCACACGCGCTCTCTTCACTCTCCCACGCACACGCGCTCTCTTCAATCTCCGCCGCACATGCTCTTCACTCGCCCCCGTACACGCGCTCTCTTCACTCTCCCCCGCACACGCTCTTCACTCTCCCCCACACACGCTCTTCACTCTCCCCCGCACACGCACTCACTTCACTCTCCCCCGCACACGCTCTTCACTCTCCCCCGCACACGCTCTTCACTCTCCCCCGCACATGCTCTTCACTCTCCCCCGCACGCGCGCTCTTCACTCTCCCCCGCACACGCTCTTTACTCTCTCCCGCACCCGCGCTCTCTTCAATCTCCCCCGCACACGCGCACTCTTCACTCTCCCCCGCACACGCGCTCTCTTCACTCTCCCCCGCACAGGCACTTCTCTCGCGACCGCACGCGCGGTCTTCACTCTCCCCTGCACACGCTCTCTCTTCACACTCCCCCGCACACGCTCTTCACTCTCCCCCGCACACGCTCTTCACTCTCCCCCGCACACGCACACTTCAATCTCCCCCGCACGCGCTCTTCACTCTCCCCCGCACACGCGCTCTCTTCACTCTCCCCCACACACGCTCTTCACTCTCCCCCGCACACACGCTCTGCACTCTCCCCCGCACGCGCTCTTCACTCTACCCCACACACGCGCTTTCTTCACTCTTCCCCACACACGCTCTTCACTCTCCCCCGCACGCGCGGTCTTCACTCTCCCCTGCACACGCTCTCTCTTCACTCTCCCACGCACAAGCTCTTCACTCTCCCCCGTGCGTGCGCTCTTCACTCTCCCCCGCACACACGCTCTTTTCACTCTCCCCCACACACGCGCTCTCTTCAGTCTCCCCAGCACACGCTCTACACTCTCCCCCGCACACACGCTCTGCACTCTCCCCCGCACGCGCTCTTCACTCTCCCCCGCACACGCACTCTCTTCACTCTCCCCCGCACACACTCTTCACTCTCCCCCGCACACGCTCTTCACTCTCCCCCGCACACGCGCTCTCTTCACTCTCCCCCGCACACGATCTTCACTCTCCACCGCGCGCGCGCTCTTCACTCTCCCCCACACACGCGCTCTCTTCACTCATCCCCGCACACGCTCTTCACTATCCCCCGCACACGCGCTCTCTTCACTCTCTCCCCGCACATGCTCTTCACTCTCCCCCACGCACGCACTCTCTTCACTCTACCACGCACACGCGCTCACTTCAATCTCCCCCGCACACACGCTCTTCACTCTCCCCCACGCGTGCGCTCATCACTCTCCCCCGCACACACGCTCACTTCACTCTCCCCCGCACACGCGCTCTCTTCACTCTCCCACGCACAAGCGCTCTCTTCAATCTCCGCCGCACATGCTCTTCACTCGCCCCCGTACACGCGCTCTCTTCACTCTCCCCCGCACACGCTCTTCACTCTCCCCCACACACGCTCTTCACTCTCCCCCGCACACGCACTCACTTCACTCTCCCCCGCACACGCTCTTCACTCTCCCCCGCACACGCTCTTCACTCTCCCCCGCACATGCTCTTCACTCTCCCCCGCACACGCTCTTTACTCTCTCCCGCACCCGCGCTCTCTTCAATCTCCCCCGCACACGCGCACTCTTCACACTCCCCCGCACACACGCTCTCTTCACTCTCCCCCGCACACGCGCTCTCTTCACTCTCCCCCGCACAGGCAGTTCTCTCGCGACCGCACGCGCGGTCTTCACTCTCCCCTGCACACGCTCTCTCTTCACACTCCCCCGCACACGCTCTTCACTCTCCCCCGCACACGCTCTTCACTCTCCCCCGCACACGCACACTTCAATCTCCCCCGCACGCGCTCTTCACTCTCCCCCGCACACGCGCTCTCTTCACTCTCCCCCACACACGCTCTTCACTCTCCCCCGCACACACGCTCTGCACTCTCCCCCGCACGCGCTCTTCACTCTACCCCACACACGCGCTTTCTTCACTCTTCCCCACACACGCTCTTCACTCTCCCCCCATGCGCGGTCTTCACTCTCCCCTGCACACGCTCTCTCTTCACTCTCCCACGCACAAGCTCTTCACTCTCCCCCGTGCGTGCGCTCTTCACTCTCCCCCGCACACACGCTCTTTTCACTCTCCCCCACACACGCGCTCTCTTCAGTCTCCCCAGCACACGCTCTTCACTCTCCCCCGCACACACGCTCTGCACTCTCCCCCGCACGCGCTCTTCACTCTCCCCCGCACACGCACTCTCTTCACTCTCCCCCGCACACACTCTTCACTCTCCCCCGCACACGCACTCTCTTCACTCTCACCCGCACATGCGCTCTCTTCACTCCCCCGCACACGCTCTGCATTCTCCCCCGCACACACGCTCTTCATTCTCCCCTGCACACCCGCTCTGCACTCTCCGACGCAAGCGCTCTTCACTCTCCCCCGCACACGCGCTCTCTTCACTCTCCCCCGCACAAGCTCTTCACTCTCCCCCGCACACACGCTCTCTTCACTCTCCCCCACACACGCGCTCTCTTCACTTTCCCCCGCACACGCTCTTCACTCTCCCCCGCACACGTGCTCTCTTCACTCTCCCCCACACACGCTCTTCACTCTCCCCTGCACACGCGCTCTCTTCACTCTCCCCCGCACACGCGCTCTCTTCACTCTCACCCGCACACGCGCTGTTCACTTTCCCCCGCACACGCTCTGCACTCTCCCCCGCACGCGCTCTTCACTCTCCCCCGCACACGCGCTCTCTTCACTCTCCCCCGCACACGCTCTTCACTCTCCCCCACACGCGCGCTCTCTTCACTCTCCCCCGCACGCGCGCTCTCTTCACTCTCCCCCACACACGTGCTCTCTTCACTCTCCCCAGCACACACTCTTCACTCTCCCCCGCACACGTGCTCTCTTCACTCTCCCCCGCACACGCTCTTCACTCTCCCCCGCACACACGCTCTGCACTCTCCCCCGCACATGCTCTTCACTCTCCCCCGCACACGCGCTTTCTTCACTCTCCCCCACACACGCTCTTCACTCTCCCCCGCACACGCGCTTTCTTCACTCTCCCCCACACATGCTCTTCACTCTCTCCCGCACACGCTCTTCACTCTCCCCCGCACACGCTCTTCACTCTCCCCCGCACACGCTCTTCACTCTCCCCCGCACACGCGCTCTCTTCACTCTCCCCCGCACACGATCTTCACTCTCCACCGCGCGCGCGCTCTTCACTCTCCCCCACACACGCGCTCTCTTCACTCATCCCCGCACACGCTCTTCACTATCCCCCGCACACGCGCTCTCTTCACTCTCCCCCGCACATGCTCTTCACTCTCCCCCACGCACGCACTCTCTTCACTCTACCACGCACACGCGCTCACTTCACTCTCCCCCGCACACGCGCTCACTTCACTCTCCCCCGCACGCGCGCTCTCTTCACTCTCCCCCGCACACGCGCTCTCTTCAATCTCCGCCGCACATGCTCTTCACTCGCCCCCGTACACGCGCTCTCTTCACTCTCCCCCGCACACGCTCTTCACTCTCCCCCACACACGCTCTTCACTCTCCCCCGCACACGCACTCACTTCACTCTCCCCCGCACACGCTCTTCACTCTCCCCCGCACACGCTCTTCACTCTCCCCCGCACACGCTCTTCACTCTCCCCTGCACACGCGCTCTCTTCACTCCCCCGCACACGCTCTTCACTCTCGCCCGCACACACGCTCTGCACTCTACCCCGCACGCGCTCTTCACTCTCCCCCGCACACGCGCTCTCTTCACTCTCCCCCACACACGCTCTCTTCACTCTCCCCCGCACACACGCTCTGCACTCTCCCCCGCACGCGCTCTTCACTCTACCCCACACACGCGCTTTCTTCACTCTTCCCCACACACGCTCTTCACTCTCCCCCGCACGCGCGGTCTTCACTCTCCCCTGCACACGCTCTCCCTTCACTCTCCCATGCACAAGCTCTTCACTCTCCCCCGTGTGTGCGCTCTTCACTCTCCCCCGCACACACGCTCTTTTCACTCTCCCCCACACACGCGCTCTCTTCAGTGTCCCCAGCACACGCTCTTCACTCTCCCCCGCACACACGCTCTGCACTCTCCCCCGCACGCGCTCTTCACTCTCCCCCGCACACGCACTCTCTTCACTCTCCCCCGCACACACTCTTCACTCTCCCCCGCACACGCACTCTCTTCACTCTCACCCACACACACGCTCTCTTCACTCTCCCCCGCACACGCGCTCTATTCACTCTCCCCCGCACAGGCACTTCACTCTCGACCGCACGCGCGGTCTTCACTCGCCCCTGCACACGCTCTCTCTTCACTCTCCCCCGCACATGCTTTTCACTCTCCCCCGCACACGCTCTTCACTCTCCCCCGCACACGCGCTCTATTCACTCTCCCCCGCACAGGCACTTCACTCTCGACCGCACGCGCGGTCTTCACTCTCCCCTGCACACGCTCTCTCTTCACTCTCCCCCGCACATGCTTTTCACTCTCCCCCGCACACGCTCTTCACTCTCCCCCGCACACGCGCTCTTCAATCTCCCCCGCACACGCGCTCTCTTCACTCCCCCGCACACGCTCTTCACTCTCCCCCGCACACACGCTCTGCACTCTCCCCCGCACGCGCTCTTCACTCTCCCCCGCACACGCGCTTTCTTCACTCTCCCCCACACACGCTCTTCACTCTCTCCCGCACACGCTCTTCACTCTCTCCCGCACACGCTCTTCACTCTCCCCCGCACACGCTCTTCACTCTCCCCCGCACACGCTCTTCACTCTCCCCCGCACACGCGCTCTCTTCACTCTCCCCCGCACACGATCTTCACTCTCCACCGCGCGCGCGCTCTTCACTCTCCCCCACACACGCGCTCTCTTCACTCATCCCCGCACACGCTCTTCACTATCCCCCGCACACGCGCTCTCTTCACTCTCCCCCGCACATGCTCTTCACTCTCCCCCACGCACGCACTCTCTTCACTCTACCACGCACACGCGCTCACTTCAATCTCCCCCGCACACACGCTCTTCACTCTCCCCCACGCGTGCGCTCATCACTCTCCCCCGCACACACGCTCACTTCACTCTCCCCCGCACACGCGCTCTCTTCACTCTCCCACGCACACGCGCTCTCTTCAATCTCCGCCGCACATGCTCTTCACTCGCCCCCGTACACGCGCTCTCTTCACTCTCCCCCGCACACGCTCTTCACTCTCCCCCACACACGCTCTTCACTCTCCCCCGCACACGCACTCACTTCACTCTCCCCCGCACACGCTCTTCACTCTCCCCCGCACACGCTCTTCACTCTCCCCCGCACATGCTCTTCACTCTCCCCCGCACGCGCGCTCTTCACTCTCCCCCGCACACGCTCTTTACTCTCTCCCGCACCCGCGCTCTCTTCAATCTCCCCCGCACACGCGCACTCTTCACACTCCCCCGCACACACGCTCTCTTCACTCTCCCCCGCACACGCGCTCTCTTCACTCTCCCCCGCACAGGCACTTCTCTCGCGACCGCACGCGCGGTCTTCACTCTCCCCTGCACACGCTCTCTCTTCACACTCCCCCGCACACGCTCTTCACTCTCCCCCGCACACGCTCTTCACTCTCCCCCGCACACGCACACTTCAATCTCCCCCGCACGCGCTCTTCACTCTCCCCCGCACACGCGCTCTCTTCACTCTCCCCCACACACGCTCTTCACTCTCCCCCGCACACACGCTCTGCACTCTCCCCCGCACGCGCTCTTCACTCTACCCCACACACGCGCTTTCTTCACTCTTCCCCACACACGCTCTTCACTCTCCCCCGCACGCGCGGTCTTCACTCTCCCACGCACAAGCTCTTCACTCTCCCCCGTGCGTGCGCTCTTCACTCTCCCCCGCACACACGCTCTTTTCACTCTCCCCCACACACGCGCTCTCTTCAGTCTCCCCAGCACACGCTCTTCACTCTCCCCCGCACACACGCTCTGCACTCTCCCCCGCACGCGCTCTTCACTCTCCCCCGCACACGCACTCTCTTCACTCTCCCCCGCACACACTCTTCACTCTCCCCCGCACACGCACTCTCTTCACTCTCACCCGCACACGCGCTCTCTTCACTCCCCCGCACACGCTCTGCATTCTCCCCCGCACACACGCTCTTCATTCTCCCCTGCACACCCGCTCTGCACTCTCCGACGCAAGCGCTCTTCACTCTCCCCCGCACACGCGCTCTCTTCACTCTCCCCCGCACAAGCTCTTTACTCTCCCCCGCACACACGCTCTCTTCACTCTCCCCCACACACGCGCTCTCTTCACTTTCCCCCGCACACGCTCTTCACTCTCCCCCGCACACGTGCTCTCTTCACTCTCCCCCACACACGCTCTTCACTCTCCCCTGCACACGCGCTCTCTTCACTCTCCCCCGCACACGCGCTCTCTTCACTCTCACCCGCACACGTGCTGTTCACTTTCCCCCGCACACGCTCTGCACTCTCTCCCGCACGCGCTCTTCACTCTCCCCCGCACACGCGCTCTCTTCACTCTCCCCCACACACGCGCTCTCTTCACTTTCCCCCGCACACGCTCTTCACTCTCCCCCGCACACGTGCTCTCTTCACTCTCCCCCACACACGCTCTTCACTCTCCCCTGCACACGCGCTCTCTTCACTCTCCCCCGCACACGCGCTCTCTTCACTCTCACCCGCACACGTGCTGTTCACTTTCCCCCGCACACGCTCTGCACTCTCTCCCGCACGCGCTCTTCACTCTCCCCCGCACACGCGCTCTCTTCACTCTCCCCCGCACACGCTCTTCACTCTCCCCCACACGCGCGCTCTCTTTACTCTCCCCCGCACGCGCGCTCTCTTCACTCTCCCCCACACACGTGCTCTCTTCACTCTCCCCAGCACACACTCTTCACTCTCCCCCGCACACGTGCTCTCTTCACTCTCCCCCGCACACGCTCTTCACTCTCCCCTGCACACACACTCTCTTCACTCTCCCCCGCACACGCGCTCTGTTCACTCTCCCCCGCACATGCGCTTTCTTCACTCTCACCCGCACACGCGCGCTCTTCACTCTCCCCCGCACACGCTCTTCACTCTCCCCAGCACACGTGCTCTCTTCACTCCCCCGCACACGCTCTTCACTCTCCCCCGCACACGCTCTGCACTATCCCCCGCACGCGCTCTTCACTCTGCCCCGCACACACGCTCTCTTCACTCCCCCCCACACACGATCTTCACTCTCCCCCGCACACACGCTCTTGACTCTCCCCCGCGCGCGCTCTCTTCAATCTCCCCCGCACACACTCTTCACTCTCCCCCGCACACGCTCTTCACTCTCCCCCGCACACGCTCTCTTCACTCTCCCCCGCACACGCTCTTCACTCTCCCCCGTACATGCGCTCTCTTCACTCTCCCCCGCACACGCTCTTCATTCTCCCCCGCACATGCTCTTCACACTCCCCCGCACGCGCACTCTTCACTCTCCCCCGCACATGCTCTTCACTCTCCCCCGAACCCGCGCTCTCTTCAATCTCCCCCGCACACGCGCACTCTTCACACTCCCCCGCACACACGCTCTCTTCACTCTCCACCGCACACGCGCCCTCTTCACTCTGCCCCGCACAGGCACTTCACTCTCGACCGCACGCGCGGTCTTCACTCTCCCCTGCACACGCTCTCTCTTCATTCTGCCCCGCATACGCTCTTCACTCTCCCCCGCACACGCTCTTCACTCTCCCCCGCACACGCGCTCTTCAATCTCCCGCGCACACGCGCTCTCTTCACACCCCCGCACACGCTCTTCACTCTCCCCCACACACACGCTCTGCACTCTCCCCCGCACGCGCTCTTCATTCTCACCCACACACAGCGCTCTCTTCACTCTCCCCCGCACACGCTCTTCACTCTCCCCCGCACACGCTCTTCACTCTCCCCCGTACATGCGCTCTCTTCACTCTCCCCCGCACACGCTCTTCATTCTCCCCCGCACATGCTCTTCACTCTCCCCCGCACAGGCTCTTCACTCTCCCCCGCACGCGCGGTCTTCACTCTCCCATGCACACGCTCCCTCTTCACTCTCCCCCGCACAAGCTCTGCACTCTCCCCCGCACGCGCTCTTCACTCTCCCCCGCACACGCACTCTCTTCACTCTCCCCCGCACACACTCTTCACTCTCCCCTGCACACGCACTCTCTTCACTCTCACCCGCACACGCGCTCTCTTCACTCCCCCGCACACGCTCTGCATTCTCCCCCGCACACACGCTCTTCATTCTCCCCTGCACACCCGCTCTGCACTCTCCGACGCAAGCGCTCTTCACTCTCCCCCGCACACGCGCTCTCTTCACTCTCCCCCGCACAAGCTCTTCACTCTCCCCCGCACACACGCTCTCTTCACTCTCCCCCACACACGCGCTCTCTTCACTTTCCCCCGCACACGCTCTTCACTCTCCCCCGCACACGTGCTCTCTTCACTCTCCCCCACACACGCTCTTCACTCTCCCCTGCACACGCGCTCTCTTCACTCTCCCCCGCACACGCGCTCTCTTCACTCTCACCCGCACACGCGCTGTTCACTTTCCCCCGCACACGCTCTGCACTCTCCCCCGCACGCGCTCTTCACTCTCCCCCGCACACGCGCTCTCTTCACTCTCCCCCGCACACGCTCTTCACTCTCCCCCACACGCGCGCTCTCTTCACTCTCCCCCGCACGCGCGCTCTCTTCACTCTCCCCCACACACGTGCTCTCTTCACTCTCCCCAGCACACACTCTTCACTCTCCCCCGCACACGTGCTCTCTTCACTCTCCCCCGCACACGCTCTTCACTCTCCCCTGCACACACACTCTCTTCACTCTCCCCCGCACACGCGCTCTCTTCACTCTCACCCGCACACGCGCTCTGTTCACTCTCCCCCGCACATGCGCTTTCTTCACTCTCACCCGCACACGCGCGCTCTTCACTCTCCCCCGCACACGCTCTTCACTCTCCCCAGCACACGTGCTCTCTTCACTCCCCCGCACACGCTCTTCACTCTCCCCCGCACACGCTCTGCACTATCCCCCGCACGCGCTCTTCACTCTGCCCCGCACACACGCTCTCTTCACTCCCCCCCACACACGATCTTCACTCTCCCCCGCACACACGCTCTTGACTCTCCCCCGCGCGCGCTCTCTTCAATCTCCCCCGCACACACTCTTCACTCTCCCCCGCACACGCTCTTCACTCTCCCCCGCACACGCGCTCTCTTCACTCTCGCCCGCACACGCTCTTCACTCTCACCCGCACACGTGCTCTCTTCACTCCCCCGCACACGCTCTGCATTCTCCCCCGCACGCGCTCTTCATTCTCGCCCACACACACGCTCTCTTCACTCTCCCCCGCACACGCTCTTCACTCTCCCCCGCACACGCTCTTCACTCTCCCCCGTACATGCGCTCTCTTCACTCTCCCCCGCACACGCTCTTCATTCTCCCCCGCACATGCTCTTCACACTCCCCCGCACGCGCACTCTTCACTCTCCCCCGCACATGCTCTTCACTCTCCCCCGAACCCGCGCTCTCTTCAATCTCCCCCGCACACGCGCACTCTTCACACTCCCCCGCACACACGCTCTCTTCACTCTCCACCGCACACGCGCCCTCTTCACTCTGCCCCGCACAGGCACTTCACTCTCGACCGCACGCGCGGTCTTCACTCTCCCCTGCACACGCTCTCTCTTCATTCTGCCCCGCATACGCTCTTCACTCTCCCCCGCACACGCTCTTCACTCTCCCCCGCACACGCGCTCTTCAATCTCCCGCGCACACGCGCTCTCTTCACACCCCCGCACACGCTCTTCACTCTCCCCCACACACACGCTCTGCACTCTCCCCCGCACGCGCTCTTCACTCTCCCCCGCACATGCGCTCTCTTCACTCTCCCCCGCACACGCACTCTCTTCACTCTCCCCCGCACATGCTCTTCACTCTCCCCCGCACATGCGCTTTCTTCGCTCTCATCCGCACACGCTCTTCACTCTGCCCCGCACACGCGCTCTCTTCACTCTCCCCCGCACAGGCTCTTCACTCTCCCCCGCACGCGCGGTCTTCACTCTCCCATGCACACGCTCCCTCTTCACTCTCCCCCGCACAAGCTCTGCACTCTCCCCCGCACGCGCTCTTCACTCTCCCCCGCACACGCACTCTCTTCACTCTCCCCCGCACACACTCTTCACTCTCCCCCGCACACGCACTCTCTTCACTCTCACCCGCACACGCGCTCTCTTCACTCCCCCGCACACGCTCTGCATTCTCCCCCGCACACACGCTCTTCATTCTCCCCTGCACACCCGCTCTGCACTCTCCGACGCAAGCGCTCTTCACTCTCCCCCGCACACGCGCTCTCTTCACTGTCCCCCGCACAAGCTCTTCACTCTCCCCAGCACACGCGCTCTCTTCACTCCCCCGCACACGATCTTCACTCTCCCCTGCACAGGCTCTTCACTCTCCCCCGCACGCGCGGTCTTCACTCTCCCATGCACACGCTCCCTCTTCACTCTCCCCCGCACAAGCTCTGCACTCTCCCCCGCACGCGCTCTTCACTCTCCCCCGCACACGCACTCTCTTCACTCTCCCCCGCACACACTCTTCACTCTCCCCCGCACACGCACTCTCTTCACTCTCACCCGCACACGCGCTCTCTTCACTCCCCCGCACACGCTCTGCATTCTCCCCCGCACACACGCTCTTCATTCTCCCCTGCACACCCGCTCTGCACTCTCCGACGCAAGCGCTCTTCACTCTCCCCCGCACACGCGCTCTCTTCACTGTCCCCCGCACAAGCTCTTCACTCTCCCCAGCACACGCGCTCTCTTCACTCCCCCGCACACGATCTTCACTCTCCCCTGCACACACGCTCTGCACTCTCTCCCGCACGCGTTCTTCACTCTCCCCCGCACACGCGCTTCACTCTCCCCGCACACGCGCTCTCTTCACTCTCCCCTGCACGCGCGCTCTCTTCACTCTCCCCCGCACACGCTCTTCACTCTCCCCCGCACACACGCTCACTTCACTCTCCCCAACACACGCGCTCTCTTCACTCTCCCCAGCACACACTCTTCACTCTCCCCGGCACATGCGCTCTCTTCACTCTCCCCCGCACACGCTCTTCACTCTCCCCTGCACACACGCTCTCTTCACTCTCCCCAGCAGACGCGCTCTCTTCTCTCTCCCCCGCATGCGCGCTCTGTTCACTCTCACCCGCACACGCGCTTTATTCACTCTCACCCTCACAGGCGCCCTCTTCACTCTCCCCCGCACACGCTCTTCATTCTCCCCCGCACATGCGCTCTTCACTCTTCCCCGCAGACGCGCTCTCTTCACTCTCCCCCGCACATGCTCTTCACTCTCCCCCGCACAAGCGCTTTCTTCGCTCTCATCCGCACACGCTCTTCACTCTGCCCCGCACACGCGCTCTCTTCACTCTCCCCCGCACAGGCTCTTCACTCTCCCCCGCACGCGCGGTCTTCACTCTCCCATGCACACGCTCTCTCTTCACTCTCCCCCGCACAAGCTCTTCACTCTCCCCCGCACACACGCTCTCTTCACTCTCCCCCACACACGTGCTCTCTTCACTCTCCCCAGCACACGCTCTTCACTCTCCCCCGCACACGTGCTCTCTTCACTCTCCCCCGCACACGCTCTTCACTCTCCCCTGCACACGCGCTCTCTTCACTCTCCCCCACACACGCGCTCTATTCACTCTCCCCAGCACACGCGCTCTCTTCACTACCCCGCAAACGATCTTCACTCTCCCCCTCACAAACGCTCTGCACTCTCCCCCGCATGCGCTCTTCACTCTCCCCCGCACACGCGCTCTCTTCACTCTCCCCCGCACACGCTCTTCACTCCGTCCCGCACACGCACTCTCTTCACTCTCACCCGCACACACGCTCTCTTCACTCTCCCCCACACACGCGCTCTCTTCACTCTCCCCCGCTCACGCTCTTCACTCTCCCCTGCACACGCGCTCTCTTCACTCTCCCCCACACACGCGCTCTCTTCACTCTCCCCAGCATACGCGCTCTCTTCACTACCCCGCAAACAATCTTCACTCTCCCCCTCACAAACGCTCTGCACTCTCCCCCGCATGCGCTCTTCACTCTCCCCCGCACACGCGCTCTCTTCACTCTCCCCCGCACACGCTCTTCACTCCGTCCCGCACACGCACTCTCTTCACTCTCACCCGCACACACGCTCTCTTCACTCTCCCCTGCACACGCCCTCTCTTCACTCTCCCCTGCACACGCGCTCTCTTCACTCTCACCCGCACACGCGCTCTCTTCACTCTACCCAGCACACGCTCTTCACTCTCCCCAGCACAAGCGCTCTCTTCACTCCCCCGCACACGATCTTCACTCTCCCCTGCCCACACGCTCTGCACTCTCTCCCGCACGCGCTCTTCACTCTCCCCCGCACACGCGATTCACTCTCCCCCGCACACGCACTCTCTTCACTCTCCCCCGTGCGCGCGCTCTTCACTCTCCCCCGCACACACGCTCTCCTCACTCTCCCCCACACACGTGCTCTCTTCACTCTCCCCAGCACACACTCTTCACTCTCCCCCGCACACGTGCTCTCTTCACTCTCCCCCGCACACGCTCTTCACTCTCCCCTGCACACACGCTCTCTTCACTCTCCCCCGCACACGCGCTCTCTTCACTCTCCCCCGCACGCGCG
The DNA here is from genome assembly GCF_017639515.1 of Carcharodon carcharias. Lineage (NCBI taxonomy): Eukaryota > Metazoa > Chordata > Chondrichthyes > Lamniformes > Lamnidae > Carcharodon > Carcharodon carcharias. The sequence continues at coordinate 28,305,651 of NC_054500.1, forward strand.
CTCTGTTCACTCTCCCCCGCACACGCGCTTTCTTCACTCTCACCCTCACACGCGCGCTCTTCACTCTCCCCCGCACACGCTCTTCACTCCCCCCCGCACACGCACTCTCTTCACTCTCACCCGCACACACGCTCTCTTCACTCTCCACCACACACGCGCTCTCTTCACTCTCCCCCGCACACGCTCTTCACTCTCACCCGCACACGCGCTCTCTTCACTCTCCCCCGCACACGCTCTTCACTCTCCCCAGCACACGCACTCTCTTCACTCCCCCGCACACGATCTTCACTCTCCCCCGCACACACGCTCTGCACTCTCTCCCGCACGCGCTCTTCACTCTCCCCCGCACATGCGCTTCACTCTCCCCCGCACACGCACTCTCTTCACTCTCCCCCGCACGCGCGCTCTCTTCACTCTCCCCCGCACACGCTCTTCACTCTCCCCCGCACACACGCTCACTTCACACTCCCCAACACACGCGCTCTCTTCACTCTCCCCAGCACACACTCTTCACTCTCCCCCGCACATGTGCTCTCTTCACTCTCCCCCGCGCACGCTCTTCACTCTGCCCCGCACACGCGCTTTCTTCACTCTCACCCTCACACGCGCGCTCTTCACTCTCCCCCGCACACGCTCTTCATTCTCCCCCGCACACACGCTCTTCACTCTCCCCCGCACACACGCTCTGCACTCTCCCCCACACGTGCTCTTCACTCTGCCCCGCACACGCGCTCTCTTCACTCTCACCCGCACACGTGCTCTCTTCACTCTCCCCCGCACGCGCGCTCTCTTCACTCTCCCCCACAAGCGCGCTCTCTTCACTCTCCCCCACAAGCGCGCTCTCTTCACTCTCCCCCGCACACGCTCTTCACTCTCCCCCACACACGCTCTTCACTCTCCCCCACACACGCTCTGCACTCTCCCCCACACGTGCTCTTCACTCTGCCCCGCACACGCGCTCTCTTCACTCTCACCCGCACACGTGCTCTCTTCACTCTCCCCCGCACGCGCGCTCTCTTCACTCTCCCCCACAAGCGCGCTCTCTTCACTCTCCCCCACAAGCGCGCTCTCTTCACTCTCCCCCGCACACGCTCTTCACTCTCCCCCACACACGCTCTTCACTCTCCCCCACACACGCTCTTCACCCTCCACCGCACACGCGCTCGCTTCACTCGCACCCGCACACGCTCTTCACACTCCCCCGCACATGCGCTCTTCACTCTCCCCCGCACACGCGCTCTCTTCACTCGCCCCCGCACACGCTCTTCACACTCCCCCGCACATGCGCTCTTCACTCTCCCCCGCACACGCGCTCTCTTCACTCTCCCCCGCACATGCTCTTCACTCTCCCCCGCACATGCGCTTTCTTCGCTCTCATCCGCACACGCTCTTCACTCTGCCCCGCACACGCGCTCTCTTCACTCTCCCCCGCACGCGCGGTCTTCACTCTCCCATGCACACGCTCTCTCTTCAATCTCCCCCGCACAAGCTCTTCATTCTCCCCCGTGCGCGCGCTCTTCACTCTCCCCCGCACACACGCTCTCTTCACTCTCCCCCACACACGTGCTCTCTTCACTCTCCCCAGCACACGCTCTTCACTCTCCCCCGCACACGTGCTCTCTTCACTCTCCCCTGCACACGCTCTTCACTCACCCCTGCACACGCGCTCTCTTCACTCTCCCCCACACACGCGCTCTCTTCACTCTCCCCAGCACACGCGCTCTCTTCACTACCCCGCAAATGATCTTCACTCTCCCCCTCACAAACGCTCTGCACTCTCCCCCGCACGCGCTCTTCACTCTCCCCCGCACACGCGCTCTCTTCACTCTCCCCCGCACACGCTCTTCACTCCGTCCCGCACACGCACTCTCTTCACTCTCACCCGCACACACGCTCTCTTCACATTCCCCCACACACGCGCTCTCTTCACTCTCCCCCGCACACGCTCTTCACTCTCCCCTGCACACGCCCTCTCTTCACTCTCCCCTGCACACGTGCTCTCTTCACTCTCACCCGCACACGCGCTCTCTTCACTCTCCCCAGCACACGCTCTTCACTCTCCCCAGCACAAGCGCTCTCTTCACTCCCCCGCACACGATCTTCACTCTCCCCTGCCCACACGCTCTGCACTCTCTCCCGCACGCGCTCTTCACTCTCCCCCGCACACGCGCTTCACTCTCCCCCGCACACGCACTCTCTTCACTCTCCCCCGTGCGCGCGCTCTTCACTCTCCCCCGCACACACGCTCTCCTCACTCTCCCCCACACACGTGCTCTCTTCACTCTCCCCAGCACACACTCTTCACTCTCCCCCGCACACGTGCTCTCTTCACTCTCCCCCGCACACGCTCTTCACTCTCCCCTGCACACACGCTCTCTTCACTCTCCCCCGCACACGCGCTCTCTTCACTCTCCCCCGCACGCGCGCTCTGTTCACTCTCCCCCGCACACGCGCTTTCTTCACTCTCACCCTCACACGCGCGCTCTTCACTCTCCCCAGCACACACTCTTCACTCTCCCCCGCACACGTGCTCTCTTCACTCTCACCCGCACACACGCTCTCTTCACTCTCCACCACACACGCGCTCTCTTCACTCTCCCCCGCACACGCTCTTCACTCTCACCCGCACACGCGCTCTCTTCACTCTCCCCCGCACACGCTCTTCACTCTCCCCAGCACACGCACTCTCTTCACTCCCCCGCACACGATCTTCACTCTCCCCCGCACACACGCTCTGCACTCTCTCCCGCACGCGCTCTTCACTCTCCCCCGCACATGCGCTTCACTCTCCCCCGCACACGCACTCTCTTCACTCTCCCCCGCACGCGTGCTCTCTTCACTCTCCCCCGCACACGCTCTTCACTCTCCCCCGCACACACGCTCACTTCACTCTCCCCAACACACGCGCTCTCTTCACTCTCCCCAGCACACAGTCTTCACTCTCCCCCGCACATGTGCTCTCTTCACTCTCCCCCGCGCACGCTCTTCACTCTGCCCCGCACACGCGCTTTCTTCACTCTCACCCTCACATGCGCGCTCTTCACTCTCCCCCGCACACGCTCTTCATTCTCCCCCGCACACACGCTCTTCACTCTCCCCCGCACACACGCTCTGCACTCTCCCCCACACGTGCTCTTCACTCTGCCCCGCACATGCGCTCTCTTCACTCTCACCCGCACACGTGCTCTCTTCACTCTCCCCCGCACGCGCGCTCTCTTCACTCTCCCCCACAAGCGCGCTCTCTTCACTCTCCCCCACAAGCGCGCTCTCTTCACTCTCCCCCGCACACGCTCTTCACTCTCCCCCACACACGCTCTTCACTCTCCCCCACACACGCTCTTCACCCTCCACCGCACACGCGCTCGCTTCACTCGCACCCGCACACGCTCTTCACATTCCCCCGCACATGCGCTCTTCACTCTCCCCCGCACACGCGCTCTCTTCACTCGCCCCCGCACACGCTCTTCACACTCCCCCGCACATGCGCTCTTCACTCTCCCCCGCACACGCGCTCTCTTCACTCTCCCCCGCACATGCTCTTCACTCTCCCCCGCACATGCGCTCTTCACTCTCCCCCGCACGCGCGGTCTTCACTCTCCCATGCACACGCTCTCTCTTCACTCTCCCCCGCACAAGCTCTTCATTCTCCCCCGTGCGCGCGCTCTTCACTCTCCCCCGCACACACGCTCTCTTCACTCTCCCCCACACACGTGCTCTCTTCACTCTCCCCAGCACACGCTCTTCACTCTCCCCCGCACACGTGCTCTCTTCACTCTCCCCTGCACACGCTCTTCACTCACCCCTGCACACGCGCTCTCTTCACTCACCCCCGCACACGCGCTTTCTTCACTCTCCCCAGCACACGCGCTCTATTCACTACCCCGCAAACGATCTTCACTCTCCCCCTCACAAACGCTCTGCACTCTCCCCCGCACGCGCTCTTCACTCTCCCCCGCACACGCGCTCTCTTCACTCTCCCCCGCACACTCTCTTCACTCCCCCCTGCACACGCACTCTCTTCACTCTCACCCGCACACACGCTCTCTTCACTCTCCCCCACACACGCGCTCTCTTCACTCTCCCCCGCACACGCTCTTCACTCTCCCCCACACACGCGCTCTCTTCACTCTCCCCCGCACACGCTCTTCACTCTCCCCCGCACACGTGCTCTCTTCACTCTCCCCCGCACACGCTCTTCACTCTCCCCTGCACACGCGCTCTCTTCACTCTCACCCGCACACACGCTCTCTTCACTCTCCCCCACACACGCGCTCTCTTCACTCTCCCTCGCACACGCTCTTCACTCTCCCCCACACACGCGCTCTCTTCACTCTCCCCCGCACACGCTCTTCACTCTCCCCCGCACACGTGCTCTCTTCACTCTCCCCCGCACACGCTCTTCACTCTCCCCTGCACACGCGCTCTCTTCACTCTCCCCCGCACACGCGCTCTCTTCACTCTCACCCGCACACGCGCTCTCTTCACTCTCCCCCGCACACGCTCTTCACTCTCCCCAACACACGCGCTCTCTTCACTCCCCCGCACACGATCTTCACTCTCCCCTGCACACACGCTCTGCACTCTCTCCCGCACGCGCTCTTCACTCTCCCCCGCACACGCGCTTCACTCTCCCACGCACACGCGCTCTCTTCACTCTCCCCCGCACGCGCGCTCTCTTCACTCTCCCCCGCACACGCTCTTCACTCTCCCCCGCACACACGCTCACTTCACTCTCCCCAACACACGCGCTCTCTTCACTCTCCCCAGCACACACTCTTCACTCTCCCCGGCACATGCGCTCTCTTCACTCTCCCCCGCACACGCTCTTCACTCTCCCCTTCACACACGCTCTCTTCACTCTCCCCCGCACACGCGCTCTCTTCACTCTCCCTCGCACACGCTCTTCACTCTCCCCCACACACGCGCTCTCTTCACTCTCCCCCGCACACGCTCTTCACTCTCCCCCGCACACGTGCTCTCTTCACTCTCCCCCGCACACGCTCTTCACTCTCCCCTGCACACGCGCTCTCTTCACTCTCCCCCGCACACGCGCTCTCTTCACTCTCACCCGCACACGCGCTCTCTTCACTCTCCCCCGCACACGCTCTTCACTCTCCCCAACACACGCGCTCTCTTCACTCCCCCGCACACGATCTTCACTCTCCCCTGCACACACGCTCTGCACTCTCTCCCGCACGCGCTCTTCACTCTCCCCCGCACACGCGCTTCACTCTCCCACGCACACGCGCTCTCTTCACTCTCCCCCGCACGCGCGCTCTCTTCACTCTCCCCCGCACACGCTCTTCACTCTCCCCCGCACACACGCTCACTTCACTCTCCCCAACACACGCGCTCTCTTCACTCTCCCCAGCACACACTCTTCACTCTCCCCGGCACATGCGCTCTCTTCACTCTCCCCCGCACACGCTCTTCACTCTCCCCTTCACACACGCTCTCTTCACTCTCCCCCGCACACGCGCTCTCTTCTCTCGCCCCCGCACGCGCGCTCTGTTCACTCTCCCCCGCACACGCGCTTTCTTCACTCTCACCCTCACACGCGCGCTCTTCACTCTCACCCGCACACACGCTCTTCACTCTCCCCCGCACACACGCTATGCACTCTCCCCCACACGTGCTCTTCACTCTGCCCTGCACACGCGCTCTCTTCACTCTCACCTGCACACGCGCTCTCTTCACTCTCCCCCGCACGCGCGCTCTCTTCACTCTCCCCCGCACGCGCGCTCTCTTCACTCTCCCCCACAAGCGCGCTCTCTTCACTCTCCCCCACAAGCGCGCTCTCTTCACTCTCCCCCGCACACGCTCTTCACTCTCCCCCGCACACGCTCTTCACTCTCCCCCACACACGCTCTTCACCCTCCACCGCACATGCGCTCGCTTCACTCGCACCCGCACACGCTCTTCACACTCCCCCGCACATGCGCTCTTAACTCTCCCCCGCACACGCGCTCTCTTCACTCGCCCCCGCACACGCTCTTCACACTCCCCCACACATGCGCTCTTCACTCTCCCCCGCACACGGGCTCTCTTCACTCTCCCCCGCACATGCTCTTCACTCTCCCCCGCACATGCGCTTTCTTCGCTCTCATCCGCACACGCTCTTCACTCTGCCCTGCACACGCGCTCTCTTCACTCTCCCCCGCACAGGCTCTTCACTCTCCCCCGCACGCGCGGTCTTCACTCTCCCATGCACACGCTCTCTCTTCACTCTCCCCCGCACAAGCTCTTCACTCTCCCCCGTGCGCGCGCTCTTCACTCTCCCCCGCACACACGCTCTCTTCACTCTCCCCCACACACGTGCTCTCTTCACTCTCCCCAGCACACGCTCTTCACTCTCCCCCGCACACGTGCTCTCTTCACTCTCCCCCGCACACGCTCTTCACTCCCCCCTGCACACGCGCTCTCTTCACTCTCCCCCGCACACGCGCTCTCTTCACTCTCCCCAGCACACGCGCTCTCTTCACTACCCCGCAAACGATCTTCACTCTCCCCCTCACAAACGCTCTGCACTCTCCCCCGCACGCGCTCTTCACTCTCCCCCGCACACGCGCTCTCTTCACTCTCCCCCGCACACGCTCTTCACTCACCCCGCACACGCACTCTCTTCACTCTCACCCGCACACACGCTCTCTTCACTCTCCCCCACACACGCGCTCTCTTCACTCTCCCCCGCACACGCTCTTCACTCTCCCCAGCACATGCGCTCTCTTCACTCCCCCGCACACGATCTTCACACTCCCCTGCACACACGCTCTGCACTCTCTCCCGCACGCGCTCTTCACTCTCCCCCGCACACGCGCTTCACTCTCCCCCGCACACACGCTCTCTTCACTCTCCCCCGCTCACACGGTCTCTTCAGTCTCCCCCACACACATGCTCTCTTCACTCTCCCCAGCACACACTCTTCACTCTCCCCCGCACAAGTGCTCTCTTCACTCTCCCCCGCACACGCTCTTCACTCTCCCCTGCACACACGCTCTCCTCACTCTCCCCCGCACACGCGCTTTCTTCAGTCTCACCCTCACACGCGCGCTCTTCACTCTCCCCCGCACACGCTCTTCATTCTCCCCCGCACACACGCTCTTCACTCTCCCCCGCACACACGCTCTGCACTCTCCCCCACACGTGCTCTTCACTCTGCCCCGCACACGTGCTCTTCACTCTGCCCCGCACACGCGCTCTCTTCACTCTCACCCGCACACGCGCTCTCTTCACTCTCCCCCGCACGCGCGCTCTCTTCACTCTCCCCCACAAGCACGCTCTCTTCACTCTCCCCCACAAGCGCGCTCTCTTCACTCTCCCCCGCACACGCTCTTCACTCTCCCCCACACACGCTCTTCACTCTCCCCCACACACGCTCTTCACCCTCCACCGCACACGCGCTCGCTTCACTCGCACCCGCACACGCTCTTCACACTCCCCCGCACATGCGCTCTTCACTCTCCCCCGCACACGCGCTCTCTTCACTCGCCCCCGCACACGCTCTTCACACACCCCCGCACATGCGCTCTTCACTCTCCCCCACACACGGGCTCTCTTCACTCTCCCCCGCACACGCTCTTCACTCTCCCCCGCACACGCTCTTCAATCTCCCCCGCACATGCTCTTGACTCTCCCCCGCGCGCGCTCTCTTCACTCTCCCCCGCACACGCTCTTCACTCTCCCCCGCGCACGTGCTCTCTTCACTCTCCCCCACACACACTCTTCACTCTCCACCGCGCGCACGCTCTTCACTCTCCCCCGCACACGCGCTCTCTTCACTCTCCCTCGCACACGCTCTTCACTCTCCCCCCGCACACGCTCTTCACTCTCCCCCGCACACGCGCTCTCTTCACTCTCCCCCGCACACTCTCTGCACTCTCCACCCCGCACACGCTCTTCACTCTCCCCCGCACACAGGCTCTCTTCACTCTCCCCCGCGCATGCTCTTCACTCTCCCCCACGCACGCGCTCTCTTCACTCTCCCACGCACACGCGCTCACTTCACTCTCCGCCGCACACGCGCTCTCTTCACTCTCCCCCGCACACGCGCTCTCTTCACTCTCCCCCGCACACGAGCTCTCTTCACTCTCCGCCGCACACGCTCTTCACTCTCCCCCGTACACGGGCTCTCTTCACTCTCCCCCATACACGGGCTCTCTTCACTCTCCCCCGCACACGCTCTTCACTCTCCCCCGCACATGCTCTTCACTCTCCCCCGCACACGCACTCACTTCACTCTCCCCCTCACACGCTCCTCACTCTCCCCCGCACACATGCTCTCTTCACTCTCCCCCACACACGCGCTCTCTTCACTCTCCCCCGCACACGAGCTCTCTTCACTCTCCCCCGCACACTCTCTTCACTCTCCCCCGCACACGTTCTCTCTTCACTCTCCCCCGCACACACTCTTCACTCTCCCCCGCACACGCGCTCTCTTCACTCTCACCCGCACACGCGCGCTCTTCACGCTCCCCCGCACACGCTCTTGACTCTCCCCAGCACACGCGCTCTCTTCACTCCCCCGGACACGATCTTCACTCTCCCCCGTCACACACGCTCTGCACACTCCCCCGCACGCGCTCTTCACTCTCCCCCGCACACGCGCTCTCTTCACTCTCCCCCGCACACGTTCTTCACTCTCCCCCGCACGCGCGCTCTCTTCACTCTCCCCCGCACGCGCGCTCTCTTCACTCTCCCCCGCACACGCTCTTCACTCTCCCCCGCACACACGCTCTCTTCAGTCTCCCCCACACATGCGCTCTCTTCACTCTCACCCGCACACGCTCTTCACTCTCCCCCGCACACGCTCTTCACTCTCCCCCGCACACGCTCTTCACTCTCCCCCGCACACGCTCTTCACTCTCCCCCGCACGCGCGCTCTCTTCACTCTCCCCCGCACGCGCGCTCTCTTCACTCTCCCCCGCACACGCTCTTCACTCTCCCCCGCACACACGCTCTCTTCACTCTCCCCCACACATGCGCTCTCTTCACTCTCCCCCGCACACGCTCTTCAGTCTCCCCCGCACACGTTCTTCACTCTCCACCGCACACGCGCTCTCTTCACTCTCCCCCGCACACGCTCTTCACTTTCCCCCTCGCGCGCGCTATTCAGTCTCCCCCGCACACGCGCTCTCTTCACTCCCCCGCACACGCTCTTCACTCTCCCCCGCACACGCTCTTCACTCTCCCCCACACGCACGCTCTCTTCACTCTCCCCCACACACGATCTTCACTCTCCCCCGCACACGCGCTCTCTACAGTCTCCCCCGCACACGCTCTTCACTCTCCCCCGCACACGCTCTTCACTCTCCCTCGCGCACGCGCTCTCTTCACTCTCCACCGCACACGCTCTTCACTCTCCCCCACACACACGCTCTTCACTCTCGCCCGCACACACGCTCTGCACTCTCCCCCGCACACGCGCTCTCTTCACTCTCCCCCGCACGCGCGCTCTCTTCACTCTCCCCCACAAGCGCGCTCTCTTCACTCTCCCCCGCACACGCTCTTCACTCTCACCCGCACACGCACTCTCTTCACTCTTCCCCGCACACGCTCTTCACTCTCCCCCGCACACGCTCTTCACTCTCCACCGCACACGCGCTCGCTTCACTCTCCCCGCACACGCGCTCTCTTCACTCTCCACTGCACACGCTCTTCAGTCTCCCCCGCACACTCGCGCTCTTCAGTCTCCCCCAAACACGCGCTCTCTTCACTCCCCCGCACATGCTCTTCACTCTCCCCCGCACATGCTCTTCACACTCCCCCGCACACACGCTCTTCACTCTCCCCAGCACGCGCTCTTCACTCTCCCCTGCACACGCTCTTCACGCTCCCCCGCACGCACGCTCTCTTCACTCTCCCCCACACACGCTCTTCACTCTCCCCCGCACGCGCGCTCTCTTCACTCTCCCCCGCACGCGCGCTCTCTTCACTCTCCCCCGCACACGCTCTTCACTCTCCCCCGCACACACGCTCTCTTCACTCACCCCCACACATGCGCTCTCTTCACTCTCCCCCGCACACGCTCTTCAGTCTCCCCCGCACACGCTCTTCACTCTCCACCGCACACGCGCTCTCTTCACTCTCCCCCGCACACGCTCTTCACTTTCCCCCTCGCGCGCGCTATTCAGTCTCCCCCGCACGCGCGCTCTCTTCACTCTCCCCCACAAGCGCGCTCTCTTCACTCTCCCCCACAAGCGCGCTCTCTTCACTCTCCCCCGCACACGCTCTTCACTCTCCCCCGCACACGCTCTTCACTCTCCCCCACACACGCTCTTCACCCTCCACCGCACATGCGCTCGCTTCACTCGCACCCGCACACGCTCTTCACACTCCCCCGCACATGCGCTCTTAACTCTCCCCCGCACACGCGCTCTCTTCACTCGCCCCCGCACACGCTCTTCACACTCCCCCACACATGCGCTCTTCACTCTCCCCCGCACACGGGCTCTCTTCACTCTCCCCCGCACATGCTCTTCACTCTCCCCCGCACATGCGCTTTCTTCGCTCTCATCCGCACACGCTCTTCACTCTGCCCTGCACACGCGCTCTCTTCACTCTCCCCCGCACAGGCTCTTCACTCTCCCCCGCACGCGCGGTCTTCACTCTCCCATGCACACGCTCTCTCTTCTCCCCCACACGCACGCTCTCTTCACTCTCCCCACCCACGATCTTCACTCTCCCCCGCACACTCGCTCACTACAGTCTCCCCCGCACACGCTCTTCACTCTCCCCCGCACACGCTCTCACTCTCCCTCGCGCACGCGCTCTCTTCACTCTCCACCGCCACACGCTCTTCACTCTCCCCCACACACACGCCTCTTCACTCTCGCCCGCACACACGCTCTGCACTCTCCCCCGCACACGCGCCTCTCTTCACTCTCCCCCGCACGCGCGCCTCTCTTCACTCCTCCCCCACAAGCGCGCTCTCTTCACTCTCCCCCGCACACGCTCTTCACTCTCACCCGCACACGCACTCTCTTCACTCTTCCCCCGCACACGCTCTTCACTCTCCCCCGACACCACGCCTCTTCACTCTCCCACCGCACACGCGCTCGCTTCACTCTCCCCGCACACGCGCTCCTCTTCACTCTCCACTGCACACGCTCTTCAGTCTCCCCCGCACACTCGCGCTCTTCAGCTCCCTCCCCCCAAACACGCGCCTCTCTTCACTCCCCCCGCACATGCTCTTCACTCTCCCCCGCACATGCTCTTCACACTCCCCCGCACACACGCTCTTCACTCTCCCCAGCACGCGCTCTTCACTCTCCCCTGCACACGCTCTTCACGCTCCCCCCGCACGCACGCTCTCTTCACTCTCCCCCACACACGCTCCTTCACTCTCCCCCCGCACGCGCGCTCTCTTCACTCTCCCCCCCGCACGCGCGCTCTCTTCACTCTCCCCCGCACACGCTCTCTCACTCTCCCCCGCACACACGCTCTCTTCACTCTCCCCCACACATGCGCTCTCTTCACTCTCCCCCGCACACGTCTTCAGTCTCCCCGCACACGCTCTTCACTCCTCCACCGCACACGCGCTCTCTTCACTCTCCCCCGCACAAGCTCTTCACTTTCCCCTCGCGCGCGCTATTCAGTCTCCCCCGCACACGCGCTCTCTTCACTCCCCCGCACACGCTCTTCACTCTCCCCCGCACACGCTCTTCACTCTCCCCCACACGCACGCTCTCTTCACTCTCCCCCACACACGATCTTCACTCTTCCCCGCACACGCGCTCTCTACAGTCTCCCCCCGCACACGCTCTTCACTCTCCCCCGCACACGCTCTTCACTCTCCCTCGCGCACGCGCTCTCTTCACTCTCCACCGCACACGCTCTTCACGCTCCCCCGCACGCACGCTCTCTTCACTCTCCCCCAAACACGATCTTCACTCTCCCCCACACACGCGCTCTCTACAGTCTCCCCTGCACACGCTCTTCACTCTCCCTCGCACACGCTCTTCACTCTCCACCGCACACGCGCTCGCTTCACTCTCCCCGCACACGCGCTCTCTTCACTCTCCACTGCACACGCTCTTCAGTCTCCCCCGCACACTCGCGCTCTTCAGTCTCCCCCAAACACGCGCTCTCTTCACTCCCCCGCACATGCTCTTCACTCTCCCCCGCACATGCTCTTCACTCTCCCCCGCACACACGCTCTTCACTCTCCCCAGCACACGCTCTTCACTCTCCCCCGCACACGCTCATCAATCTCCCCCGCACACACGCTCTTGACTCTCGCCCCGCGCGCGCTCTCTTCACTCTCCCCCGCACACGCTCTTCACTCTCCCCCGCACACGCTCTTCACTCTCCCCCGCGCATGCGCTCTCTTCACTCTCCCCCGCACACGCTCTTCACTCTCCACCGCGCGCGCGCTCTTCACTCTCCCCCGCACACGCTCTTCACTCTCCCCTGCACACACGCTCTCCTCACTCTCCCCCGCACACGCGCTTTCTTCAGTCTCACCCTCACACGCGCGCTCTTCACTCTCCCCCGCACACGCTCTTCATTCTCCCCCGCACACACGCTCTTCACTCTCCCCCGCACACACGCTCTGCACTCTCCCCCACACGTGCTCTTCACTCTGCCCCGCACACGTGCTCTTCACTCTGCCCCGCACACGCGCTCTCTTCACTCTCACCCGCACACGCGCTCTCTTCACTCTCCCCCGCACGCGCGCTCTCTTCACTCTCCCCCACAAGCACGCTCTCTTCACTCTCCCCCACAAGCGCGCTCTCTTCACTCTCCCCCGCACACGCTCTTCACTCTCCCCCACACACGCTCTTCACTCTCCCCCACACACGCTCTTCACCCTCCACCGCACACGCGCTCGCTTCACTCGCACCCGCACACGCTCTTCACACTCCCCCGCACATGCGCTCTTCACTCTCCCCCGCACACGCGCTCTCTTCACTCGCCCCCGCACACGCTCTTCACACACCCCCGCACATGCGCTCTTCACTCTCCCCCACACACGGGCTCTCTTCACTCTCCCCCGCACACGCTCTTCACTCTCCCCCGCACACGCTCTTCAATCTCCCCCGCACATGCTCTTGACTCTCCCCCGCGCGCGCTCTCTTCACTCTCCCCCGCACACGCTCTTCACTCTCCCCCCGCGCACGTGCTCTCTTCACTCTCCCCCACACACACTCTTCACTCTCCACCGCGCGCACGCTCTTCACTCTCCCCCGCACACGCGCTCTCTTCACTCTCCCTCGCACACGCTCTTCACTCTCCCCCCGCACACGCTCTTCACTCTCCCCCGCACACGCGCTCTCTTCACTCTCCCCCGCACACTCTCTGCACTCTCCACCCCGCACACGCTCTTCACTCTCCCCCGCACACAGGCTCTCTTCACTCTCCCCCGCGCATGCTCTTCACTCTCCCCCACGCACGCGCTCTCTTCACTCTCCCACGCACACGCGCTCACTTCACTCTCCGCCGCACACGCGCTCTCTTCACTCTCCCCCGCACACGCGCTCTCTTCACTCTCCCCCGCACACGAGCTCTCTTCACTCTCCGCCGCACACGCTCTTCACTCTCCCCCGTACACGGGCTCTCTTCACTCTCCCCCATACACGGGCTCTCTTCACTCTCCCCCGCACACGCTCTTCACTCTCCCCCGCACATGCTCTTCACTCTCCCCCGCACACGCACTCACTTCACTCTCCCCCTCACACGCTCCTCACTCTCCCCCGCACACATGCTCTCTTCACTCTCCCCCACACACGCGCTCTCTTCACTCTCCCCCGCACACGAGCTCTCTTCACTCTCCCCCGCACACTCTCTTCACTCTCCCCCGCACACGTTCTCTCTTCACTCTCCCCCGCACACACTCTTCACTCTCCCCCGCACACGCGCTCTCTTCACTCTCACCCGCACACGCGCGCTCTTCACGCTCCCCCGCACACGCTCTTGACTCTCCCCAGCACACGCGCTCTCTTCACTCCCCCGGACACGATCTTCACTCTCCCCCGTCACACACGCTCTGCACACTCCCCCGCACGCGCTCTTCACTCTCCCCCGCACACGCGCTCTCTTCACTCTCCCCCGCACACGTTCTTCACTCTCCCCCGCACGCGCGCTCTCTTCACTCTCCCCCGCACGCGCGCTCTCTTCACTCTCCCCCGCACACGCTCTTCACTCTCCCCCGCACACACGCTCTCTTCAGTCTCCCCCACACATGCGCTCTCTTCACTCTCACCCGCACACGCTCTTCACTCTCCCCCGCACACGCTCTTCACTCTCCCCCGCACACGCTCTTCACTCTCCCCCGCACACGCTCTTCACTCTCCCCCGCACGCGCGCTCTCTTCACTCTCCCCCGCACGCGCGCTCTCTTCACTCTCCCCCGCACACGCTCTTCACTCTCCCCCGCACACACGCTCTCTTCACTCTCCCCCACACATGCGCTCTCTTCACTCTCCCCCGCACACGCTCTTCAGTCTCCCCCGCACACGTTCTTCACTCTCCACCGCACACGCGCTCTCTTCACTCTCCCCCGCACACGCTCTTCACTTTCCCCCTCGCGCGCGCTATTCAGTCTCCCCCGCACACGCGCTCTCTTCACTCCCCCGCACACGCTCTTCACTCTCCCCCGCACACGCTCTTCACTCTCCCCCACACGCACGCTCTCTTCACTCTCCCCCACACACGATCTTCACTCTCCCCCGCACACGCGCTCTCTACAGTCTCCCCCGCACACGCTCTTCACTCTCCCCCGCACACGCTCTTCACTCTCCCTCGCGCACGCGCTCTCTTCACTCTCCACCGCACACGCTCTTCACTCTCCCCCACACACACGCTCTTCACTCTCGCCCGCACACACGCTCTGCACTCTCCCCCGCACACGCGCTCTCTTCACTCTCCCCCGCACGCGCGCTCTCTTCACTCTCCCCCACAAGCGCGCTCTCTTCACTCTCCCCCGCACACGCTCTTCACTCTCACCCGCACACGCACTCTCTTCACTCTTCCCCGCACACGCTCTTCACTCTCCCCCGCACACGCTCTTCACTCTCCACCGCACACGCGCTCGCTTCACTCTCCCCGCACACGCGCTCTCTTCACTCTCCACTGCACACGCTCTTCAGTCTCCCCCGCACACTCGCGCTCTTCAGTCTCCCCAAACACGCGCTCTCTTCACTCCCCCGCACATGCTCTTCACTCTCCCCCGCACATGCTCTTCACACTCCCCCGCACACACGCTCTTCACTCTCCCCAGCACGCGCTCTTCACTCTCCCCTGCACACGCTCTTCACGCTCCCCCGCACGCACGCTCTCTTCACTCTCCCCCACACACGCTCTTCACTCTCCCCCGCACGCGCGCTCTCTTCACTCTCCCCCGCACGCGCGCTCTCTTCACTCTCCCCCGCACACGCTCTTCACTCTCCCCCGCACACACGCTCTCTTCACTCTCCCCCACACATGCGCTCTCTTCACTCTCCCCCGCACACGCTCTTCAGTCTCCCCCGCACACGCTCTTCACTCTCCACCGCACACGCGCTCTCTTCACTCTCCCCCGCACACGCTCTTCACTTTCCCCCTCGCGCGCGCTATTCAGTCTCCCCCGCACACGCGCTCTCTTCACTCCCCCGCACACGCTCTTCACTCTCCCCCGCACACGCTCTTCACTCTCCCCCACACGCACGCTCTCTTCACTCTCCCCCACACACGATCTTCACTCTTCCCCGCACACGCGCTCTCTACAGTCTCCCCCGCACACGCTCTTCACTCTCCCCCGCACACGCTCTTCACTCTCCCTCGCGCACGCGCTCTCTTCACTCTCCACCGCACACGCTCTTCACTCTCCCCCACACGCACGCTCTCTTCACTCTCCCCCACACACGATCTTCACTCTCCCCCGCACACGCGCTCTCTACAGTCTCCCCCGCACACGCTCTTCACTCTCCCCCGCACACGCTCTTCACTCTCCACCGCACACGCGCTCGCTTCACTCTCCCCGCACACGCGCTCTCTTCACTCTCCACTGCACACGCTCTTCAGTCTCCCCCGCACACTCGCGCTCTTCAGTCTCCCCCAAACACGCGCTCTCTTCACTCCCCCGCACATGCTCTTCACTCTCCCCCGCACATGCTCTTCACTCTCCCCCGCACACACGCTCTTCACTCTCCCCAGCACACGCTCTTCACTCTCCCCCGCACACGCTCATCAATCTCCCCCGCACACACGCTCTTGACTCTCGCCCGCGCGCGCTCTCTTCACTCTCCCCCGCACACGCTCTTCACTCTCCCCCGCACACGCTCTTCACTCTCCCCCGCGCATGCGCTCTCTTCACTCTCCCCCGCACACGCTCTTCACTCTCCACCGCGCGCGCGCTCTTCACTCTCCCCCGCACACGCGCTCTCTTCACTCTCCCCCACACACGCGCTCTCTTCACTCTTCCCCGCACACGCTCTTCAGTCTCCCCCGCACACGCTCTCCACTCTCCCCCGCACACGCGCTCTCTTCACTCTCCCCCGCACACTCTCTTCACTCTCCACCGCGCGCGCGCTCTTCACTCTCCCCCACACATGCGCTCTCTTCACTCATCCCTGCACACGCTCTTCACTCTCCCCCGCACATGGGCTCTCTTCACTCTCCCCCGCGCATGCTCTTCACTCTCCCCCACGCACGTGCTCTCTTCACTCTCCCACGCACACGCGCTTTCTTCACTCCCCAGCACACGCTCTTCACTCTCCCCCGCACACACGCTATGCACTCTCCCCCGCAAATGCTCTTCACTCTCCCCCGCACACCCGCTCTCTTCACTCTCCCCCGCACAAGCTCTTCACTCTCCCCCATGCGCGCGCTCTTCACTCTCCCCCGCAAACACACTCTCTTCACTCTCCCCCACACACGCGCTCTCTTCACTCTCCCCAGTACACGCTCTTCACTCTCCACCGCACACGTGCTCTCTTCACTCTCCCCCGCACACGCTCTTCACTCTCCCCTGCACTAGCGCTCTCTTCACTCTCCCCCGCACACGCGCTCTCTTCACTCTCCCCCGCACACGCGCTCTCTTCACTCTCACCCGCACACGCGTGCTCTTCACTCTCCCCCGCACACGCTCTTCACTCTCCCCAGCACACGCGCTCTCTTCACTCCCCCGCACACGATCTTCACTCTCCCCCGCACACACGCTCTGCACTCTCCCCGGCATGCGCTCTTCACTCTCCCCCGCGCAGGCGCTCTCTTCACTCTCCCCCGCACACGCTCCTCACTCTCCCCCGCACACGTGCTCTCTTCACTCTCACCGCACAAGCTCTTCACTCTCCCCCATGCGCGCGCTCTTCACTCTCCCCCGCAAACACACTCTCTTCACTCTCCCCCACACACGCGCTCTCTTCACTCTCCCCAGCACACGCTCTTCACTCTCCACCGCACACGTGCTCTCTTCACTCTCCCCCGCACATGCTCTTCACTCTCCCCTGCACTAGCGCTCTCTTCACTCTCCCCCGCACACGCGCTCTCTTCACTCTCACCCGCACACGCGTGCTCTTCACTCTCCCCCGCACACGCTCTTCACTCTCCCCAGCACACGCGCTCTCTTCACTCCCCCGCACACGATCTTCACTCTCCCCCGCACACACGCTCTGCACTCTCCCCGGCATGCGCTCTTCACTCTCCCCCGCGCAGGCGCGCTCTTCACTCTCCACTGCACACACTCTTCACTTGCCCCCGCGTGCGCGCTCTTCATTCTCCCCCGCACACGCGCTCTCTTCACTCCCCCGCACATGCTCTTCACTCTCCCCCGCACACACGCTCTTCACTCTCCCCCGCACACATGCTCTGCACTCTCCCCCACACGCGCTCTCTTCACTCTCCCCCGCACATGCTCTTCACTCTCCCCCGCACACGCGCTCTCTTCACTCTCCACCGCGCGCGCGCTCTTCACTCTCCCCCACACACGCGCTCTCTTCACTCATCCCTGCACACGCTCTTCACTCTCCCCCGCACATGGGCTCTCTTCACTCTCCCCCGCGCATGCTCTTCACTCTCCCCCACGCACGTGCTCTCTTCACTCTCCCACGCACACGCGCTCACTTCACTCTCCCCTGCACACGCGCTCTCTTCACTCTCCCCCGCACACGCGCTCTCTTCACTCTCCCCTGCACACGCGCTCTCTTCACTCTCCCCCACACACGCTCTTCACTCTCCCCCGCACACGAGCTCTCTTCACTCTCCCCCACACACGCTCTTCACTCTCCCCCGTACACGGGCTCTCTTCACTCTCCCCAGCACGCGCTCTTCACTCTCCCACGCACACGCTCTTCACGCTCCCCCGCACGCACGCTCTCTTCACTCTCCCCCACACACGATCTTCACTCTCCCCCGCACACGCGCTCTCTACAGTCTCCCCCGCACACGCTCTTCACTCTCCCCCGCACACGCTCATCAATCTCCCCCGCACACACGCTCTTGACTCTCGCCCGCGCGCGCTCTCTTCACTCTCCCCCGCACACGCTCTTCACTCTCCCCCGCACACGCACTCACTTCACTCTCCCCCGCACATGCTCTTCACTCTCCCCCGCACACTCGCGCTCTTCAGTCTCCCCCGCACACGCGCTCTCTTCACTCCCCCGCACACGCTCTTCACTCTCCCCTGCACACACGCTCTTCACTCTCCCCAGCACGCGCTCTTCACTCTCCCACGCACACGCTCTTCACGCTCCCCCGCACGCACGCTCTCTTCACTCTCCCCCACACACGCTCTTCACTCTCCCCCGCACACGAGCTCTCTTCAGTCTCCCCCACACACGCTCTTCACTCTCCCCCGTACACGGGCTCTCTTCACTCTCCCCCGCACACGCTCTTCACTCTCCCCCGCACACGCTCTTCACTCTCCCCCGCACACGCACTCACTTCACTCTCCCCCGCACATGCTCTTCACTCTCCCCCGCACACTCGCGCTCTTCAGTCTCCCCCGCACACGCGCTCTCTTCACTCCCCCGCACACGCTCTTCACTCTCCCCTGCACACACGCTCTTCACTCTCCCCAGCACGCGCTCTTCACTCTCCCACGCACACGCTCTTCACGCTCCCCCGCACGCACGCTCTCTTCACTCTCCCCCACACACGATCTTCACTCTCCCCCGCACACGCGCTCTCTACAGTCTCCCCCGCACACGCTCTTCACTCTCCCCCGCACACGCTCATCAATCTCCCCCGCACACACGCTCTTGACTCTCGCCCGCGCGCGCTCTCTTCACTCTCCCCCGCACACGCTCTTCACTCTCCCCCGCACACGCTCTTCACTCTCCCCCGCGTATGCGCACTCTTCACTCTCCCCCGCACACGCTCTTCACTCTCCACCGCGCGCGCGCTCTTCACTCTCCCCCGCACACGCGCTCTCTTCACTCTCCCCCACACACGCGCTCTCTTCACTCTCCCCTGCACACGCTCTTCAGTCTCCCCCGCACACGCTCTTCACTCTCCCCCACACACGCGCTCTCTTCACTCATCCCTGCACACGCTCTTCACTCTCCCCCGCACATGGGCTCTCTTCACTCTCCCCCGCGCATGCTCTTCACTCTCCCCCACGCACGTGCTCTCTTCACTCTCCCACACACACGCGCTCACTTCACTCTCCCCTGCACACGCGCTCTCTTCACTCTCCCCCGCACACGCGCTCTCTTCACTCTCCCCTGCACACGCGCTCTCTTCACTCTCCCCCACACACGCTCTTCACTCTCCCCCGCACACGAGCTCTCTTCACTCTCCCCCACACACGCTCTTCACTCTCCCCCGTACACGGGCTCTCTTCACTCTCCCCCGCACACGCTCTTCACTCTCCCCCGCACACGCTCTTCACTCTCCCCCGCACACGCACTCACTTCACTCTCCCCCGCACATGCTCTTCACTCTCCCCCGCACACTCGCGCTCTTCAGTCTCCCCCGCACACGCGCTCTCTTCACTCCCCCGCACACGCTCTTCACTCTCCCCTGCACACACGCTCTTCACTCTCCCCAGCACGCGCTCTTCACTCTCCCACGCACACGCTCTTCACGCTCCCCCGCACGCACGCTCTCTTCACTCTCCCCCACACACGATCTTCACTCTCCCCCGCACACGCGCTCTCTACAGTCTCCCCCGCACACGCTCTTCACTCTCCCCCGCACACGCTCATCAATCTCCCCCGCACACACGCTCTTGACTCTCGCCCGCGCGCGCTCTCTTCACTCTCCCCCGCACACGCTCTTCACTCTCCCCCGCACACGCTCTTCACTCTCCCCCGCGCATGCGCTCTCTTCACTCTCCCCCGCACACGCTCTTCACTCTCCACCGCGCGCGCGCTCTTCACTCTCCCCCGCACACGCGCTCTCTTCACTCTCCCCCACACACGCGCTCTCTTCACTCTCCCCCGCACACGCTCTTCAGTCTCCCCCGCACACGCTCTCCACTCTCCCCCGCACACGCGCTCTCTTCACTCTCCCCCGCACACTCTCTTCACTCTCCACCGCGCGCGCGCTCTTCACTCTCCCCCACACACGCGCTCTCTTCACTCATCCCCGCACACGCTCTTCACTCTCCCCCGCACACGGGCTCTCTTCACTCTCCCCCGCGCATGCTCTTCACTCTCCCCCACGCACGCGCTCTCTTCACTCTCCACCGCACACGCGCTCACTTCACTCTCCCCTGCACACGCGCTCTCTTCACTCTCCCCCGCACACGCGCTCTCTTCACTCTCCCCTGCACACGCGCTCTCTTCACTCTCCCCCACACACGCTCTTCACTCTCCCCCGCACACGAGCTCTCTTCACTCTCCCCCACACACGCTCTTCACTCTCCCCCGCACACGGGCTCTCTTCACTCTCCCCCGCACACGCTCTTCACTCTCCCCCGCACACGCTCTTCACTCTCCCCAGCACACGCACTCACTTCACTCTCCCCCGCACATGCTCTTCACTCTCCCCCGCACACTCGCGCTCTTCAGTCTCCCCCGCACACGCGCTCTCTTCACTCCCCCGCACACGCTCTTCACTCTCCCCTGCACACACGCTCTTCACTCTCCCCAGCACGCGCTCTTCACTCTCCCACGCACACGCTCTTCACGCTCCCCCGCACGCACGCTCTCTTCACTCTCCCCCACACACGATCTTCACTCTCCCCCACACACGCGCTCACTACAGTCTCCCCCGCACACGCTCTTCTCTCTCCCCCGCACACGCTCATCAATCTCCCCCGCACACACGCTCTTGACTCTCGCCCGCGCGCGCTCTCTTCACTCTCCCCCGCACACGCTCTTCACTCTCCCCCGCACACGCTCTTCACTCTCCCCCGCGCATGCGCTCTCTTCACTCTCCCCCGCACACGCTCTTCACTCTCCCCCGCGTATGCGCTCTCTTCACTCTCCCCCGCACACGCTCTTCACTCTCCACCGCGCGCGCGCTCTTCACTCTCCCCCGCACACGCGCTCTCTTCACTCTCCCCCACACACGCGCTCTCTTCACTCTCCCCTGCACACGCTCTTCAGTCTCCCCCGCACACGCTCTCCACTCTCCCCCGCACACGCGCTCTCTTCACTCTCCCCCGCACACTCTCTTCACTCTCCACTGCGCGCGCGCTCTTCACTCTCCCCCACACACGCGCTCTCTTCACTCATCCCTGCACACGCTCTTCACTCTCCCCCGCACATGGGCTCTCTTCACTCTCCCCCGCGCATGCTCTTCACTCTCCCCCACGCACGTGCTCTCTTCACTCTCCCACACACACGCGCTCACTTCACTCTCCCCTGCACACGCGCTCTCTTCACTCTCCCCCGCACACGCGCTCTCTTCACTCTCCCCTGCACACGCGCTCTCTTCACTCTCCCCCACACACGCTCTTCACTCTCCCCCGCACACGAGCTCTCTTCACTCTCCCCCACACACGCTCTTCACTCTCCCCCGTACACGGGCTCTCTTCACTCTCCCCCGCACACGCTCTTCACTCTCCCCCGCACACGCTCTTCACTCTCCCCCGCACACGCACTCACTTCACTCTCCCCCGCACATGCTCTTCACTCTCCCCCGCACACTCGCGCTCTTCAGTCTCCCCCGCACACGCGCTCTCTTCACTCCCCCGCACACGCTCTTCACTCTCCCCTGCACACACGCTCTTCACTCTCCCCAGCACGCGCTCTTCACTCTCCCACGCACACGCTCTTCACGCTCCCCCGCACGCACGCTCTCTTCACTCTCCCCCACACACGATCTTCACTCTCCCCCGCACACGCGCTCTCTACAGTCTCCCCCGCACACGCTCTTCACTCTCCCCCGCACACGCTCATCAATCTCCCCCGCACACACGCTCTTGACTCTCGCCCGCGCGCGCTCTCTTCACTCTCCCCCGCACACGCTCTTCACTCTCCCCCGCACACGCTCTTCACTCTCCCCCGCGCATGCGCTCTCTTCACTCTCCCCCGCACAGGCTCTTCACTCTCCACCGCGCGCGCGCTCTTCACTCTCCCCCGCACACGCGCTCTCTTCACTCTCCCCCACACACGCGCTCTCTTCAGTCTCCCCCGCACACGCTCTTCAGTCTCCCCCGCACACGCTCTCCACTCTCCCCCGCACACGCGCTCTCTTCACTCTCCCCCGCACACTCTCTTCACTCTCCACCGCGCGCGCGCTCTTCACTCTCCCCCACACACGCGCTCTCTTCACTCATCCCTGCACACGCTCTTCACTCTCCCCCGCACATGGGCTCTCTTCACTCTCCCCCGCGCATGCTCTTCACTCTCCCCCACGCACGTGCTCTCTTCACTCTCCCACGCACACGCGCTCACTTCACTCTCCCCTGCACACGCGCTCTCTTCACTCTCCCCCGCACACGCGCTCTCTTCACTCTCCCCTGCACACGCGCTCTCTTCACTCTCCCCCACACACGCTCTTCACTCTCCCCCGCACACGAGCTCTCTTCACTCTCCCCCACACACGCTCTTCACTCTCCCCCGTACACGGGCTCTCTTCACTCTCCCCCGCACACGCTCTTCACTCTCCCCCGCACACGCTCTTCACTCTCCCCAGCACACGCACTCACTTCACTCTCCCCCGCACATGCTCTTCACTCTCCCCCGCACACTCGCGCTCTTCAGTCTCCCCCGCACACGCGCTCTCTTCACTCCCCCGCACACGCTCTTCACTCTCCCCTGCACACACGCTCTTCACTCTCCCCAGCACGCGCTCTTCACTCTCCCACGCACACGCTCTTCACGCTCCCCCGCACGCACGCTCTCTTCACTCTCCCCCACACACGATCTTCACTCTCCCCCACACACGCGCTCACTACAGTCTCCCCCGCACACGCTCTTCACTCTCCCCCGCACACGCTCATCAATCTCCCCCGCACACACGCTCTTGACTCTCGCCCGCGCGCGCTCTCTTCACTCTCCCCCGCACACGCTCTTCACTCTCCCCCGCACACGCTCTTCACTCTCCCCCGCGCATGCGCTCTCTTCACTCTCCCCCGCACACTCTCTTCACTCTCCACCGCGCGCGCGCTCTTCACTCTCCCCCGCACACGCGCTCTCTTCACTCTCCCCCACACACGCGCTCTCTTCACTCTCCCCCGCACACGCTCTTCAGTCTCCCCCGCACACGCTCTCCACTCTCCCCCGCACACGCACTCACTTCACTCTCCCCCGCACATGCTCTTCACTCTCCCCCGCACACTCTCTTCACTCTCCCCCGCACGCGCGCTCTTCACTCTCCCCCGCACACGCTCTTCAATCTCCCCCGCACACGCGCTCTCTTCACACTCCCCCACACACGCGCTCTCTTCACTCTCCCCAGCACACGCTCTTCACTCTCCACCGCACACGTGCTCTCTTCACTCTCCCCCGCACACGCTCTTCACTCTCCCCTGCACTAGCGCTCTCTTCACTCTCCCCCACACACGCGCTCTCTTCACTCTCACCCGCACACGCGTGCTCTTCACTCTCCCCCGCACACGCTCTTCACTCTCCCCAGCACACGCGCTCTCTTCACTCCCCCGCACACGATCTTCACTCTCCCCCGCACACACGCTCTGCACTCTCCCCGGCATGCGCTCTTCACTCTCCCCCGCACACGCTCTTCACTCTCCCCCGCACACGTGCTCTCTTCACTCTCCCCCGCACACGCTCTTCACTCTGCTCCGCACACTCTCTTCACTCTCCCCTGCACACGCTCTTCACTTGCCCCCGCGTGCGCGCTCTTCATTCTCCCCCGCACACGCGCTCTCTTCACACCCCCGCACACGCTCTTCACTCTCCCCCGCACACACGCTCTTCACTCTCCCCCGCACGCGCTCTTCACTCTCCTCCGCACACGCTCTTTACTCTCCCCCACACACGATCTTCACTCTCCCCCGCACACGCTCTTCACTCTCCCCCGCACACGGTCTTCAATCTCCCCCGCACACGCTCTTCAATCTCCCCCGCACACACGCTCTTCAATCTCCCCCGCACACACGCTCTTGACTCTCCACCGCGCACGCTCTTCACTCTCCCCAGCACACGCTCTTCACTCTCCCCCGTACACGCACTTCACTCTCCACCGCACACGCGCTCTCTTCACTCTCCACTGCACACGCTCTTCACTTTCCCCCGCGCGCGCGCTATTCAGTCTCCACCGCACACGCACTCTCTTCACTCCCCCGCACACGCTCTTCACACTCCCCCGCACACGCTCTTCACTCTCCCCCGCACGCACGCTCTCTTCACTCTCCCCCACACACGATCTTCACTCTCCCCCGCACACGCGCTCTCTACAGTCTCCCCCGCACACGCTCTTCACTCTCCCCCGCACACGCTCTTCAATCTCCCCCGCACACACGCTCTTGACTCTCCACCGCGCACGCTCTTCACTCTCCCCCGCACACGCTCTTCACTCTCCCTCGCGCACGCGCTCTCTTCACTCTCCCCCGCACACGCTCTTCACTCTCCACAGTGCACGCGCTCTTCACTCTCCCCCGCACACGCTCTACACTCTCCCCAGCACACGCGCTCTCTTCACTCCCTCGCACACACTCTTCACTCTCCCCCGCACACACGCTCTCCACTCTCCCCCGCACACACGCTCTCTTCACTCTCCCCCACAAGCGCGCTCTCTTCACTCTCCCCCGCACACGCTCTTCACTCTCCCACGCACACGCGGTCTCTTCAGTCTCCCCCGCACATGCTCTTCACTCTCCCCCGCACACGCTCTTCACTCTCCACCACACATGCGCTCGCTTCACTCTCCCCCGCACATGCGCTCTTCGCTCTCCCCGCACACGCGCTCTCTTCACTCTCCACTGCACACGCTCTTCACACTCCCCCGCACACGCGCTCTTCACTCTCCCCCGCACACACGCTCTGCACTCTCCCCCGCACGCGCTCTTCACTCTCCCCCACACACGCTCTTCACTATCCCCTGCACACACGCTCTCTTCACTCTCCCCCGCACACGCGCCCTCTTCACTCTCACCCGCACATGCGTGCTCTTCACTCTCCCCTGCACACGCTCTTCACTCTCCCCAGCACACGGGCTCTCTTCAGTCCCCCGCACACGATCTTCACTCTCCCAGACACACACGCTCTGCACTCTCCCCCGCATGCGCTCTTCACTCTCCCCCGCACACGCGCTCTCTTCACTCTCCCCCGCACACGCTCTTCACTCTCCCCCGCACACGCGCTCTCTACATTCTCACCCGCACACGCGCTCACTTCACTCTCCCCCGCACGCGCGCTCTCTTCACTCTCCCCCGCACGCGCGCTCTCTTCACTCTCCCCCGCACACGCTCTTCACTCTCCCCCGCACACACGCTCTCTTCACTCTCCCCCACACACGCGCTCTCTTCACTCTCCCCCGCACACGCTCTTCACTCTCCCCCACACACGCTCTTCACTCTCCACCGCACACGCGCTCTCTTCACGCTCCACTGCACACGCTCTTCACTTTCCCCCGCGCACGCGATATTCAGTCTCCACCACACACGCGCTCTCTTCACTCTCCCCCGCACACGCTCTTCACTCTCCCCCGCACACGCTCTTCACTCTCCCCCACACGCACGCTCTCTTCACTCTCCCCCACACACGATCTTCACTCTCCCCCGCACACGCTCTTCAATCTCCCCGCACACGCTCTTCACTCTCCCCCGCACACGCTCTTCACTCTCCCTCGCGCACGCGCTCTCTTCATTCTCCCCCGCACACGCTCTTCACTCTCCCCCGCACACGCTCTTCACTCTCCCCCGCATATGCTCTTCACTCTCCCCCACACACACGCTCTGCAATCTCCCCCGCACACGCTCTACACTCTCCCCAGCAAGCGCGCTCTCTTCACTCTCCCCCGCACGCGCTCTTCACTCTCCCCCGCACACGCGCTCTCATCAATCTCCCCCGCACATGCGGGCTCTTCACTCTCCCCTGCACATGCTCTTCACTCTCCCCCGCACAAGCGCTCTCTTCACTCTCACCCGCACACGCCCTTCACTCTCCCCCGTACACGCGCTCTCTTCATTTTACCCCGCACACACTCTTCACTCACCCCCGCACACGCGCTCTCTTCACTCTCCCCCGCACACGCTCTTCACTCTCCCGCACACATGCGCTCTCTTCACTCTCCCCCGCACACGCTTTTCGCTCTCCCCCACACACGCTCTTCACTCTCCCCCGCACACTCTCTTCCCTCACCCCCACACACGCGCTCTCTTCACTCCCCCCGCACACGCTCTTCACTCTCCCCCGCACGCGCACTCTTCACTCTCCACCGCATGTGCGCTCTCTTCACTCTCCCCCGCACACGCGCTCTCTTCACTCTCCCCCGCACACGCTCTTCACTCTCCCCCGCACACGCGCTCTCTTCACTCTCCCCCGCACACGCGCTCTCTTCACTCTCCCCCGCACACGCTCTTCACTCTCCCCCACACACGCGCTCTCCTCACTCTCCCCCGCACATGCTCTTCACTCTCCCCCGCACACGTGCTCTCTTCACTCTCCCCCGCACGCGCTCTTCACTCTCCCCCGCACACGCGCTCTCATCAATCTCCCCCGCACATGCGGGCTCTTCACTCTCCCCTGCACATGCTCTTCACTCTCCCCCGCACAAGCGCTCTCTTCACTCTCCTCCGCACACGCCCTTCACTCTCCCCCGTACACGCGCTCTCTTCATTTAACCCCGCACACGCTCTTCACTCACCCCCGCACACGCGCTCTCTTCACTCTCCCCCGCACACACGATCTTCACTCTCCCCAGCACGCGCTCTTCACTCTCCCCCGCACGCGGTTTTCACTCACCCCCGCACACAATCTTCACTCTCCCCCGCACACGCTCTTCACTCTCCCCCGCACACACGCTCTCTTCACTCTCCCCCGCACACGCGCTCTCTTCACTCTCCCCCACAACCGCTCTTCACTCTCCCCCGCACACACGCTCTCTTCACTCTCCCCCGCACACGCGCTCTCTTCACTCTCCCCCGCACACGCGCTCTCTTCACTCTCCCCCGCACACGCTCTTCACTCTCCCCCGCACAAGCTCTTCACTCTCCCCCGCACACGCTCTTCACTCTCCCCCGCACAAGCTCTTCACTCTCCCCCGCACACGCACTCACTTCACTCTCCCCCGCACATGCTCTTCACTCTCCCCCGCACATGCTCTTCACTCTCCCCCGCACACGCTCTTCACTCTCCCCCGCACACGCCCTTCACTCTCCCCCGCACGCGCACTCTTCACTCTCCCCCGCACATGCTCTTCACTCTCTCCCCCACACGCGCTCTCTTCACTCTCCCCCATACCCGCACTCTCTTCAATCTCCCCCGCACACGCGCTCTCTTCACTCTCTCCCGCACACGTGCTCTCTTCACTCTCCCCCGCACACGCTCTTCACTCTCCCCCGCACACGCTCTTCACACTCCCCCACACACGCTCTCTCTTCACTCTCCCCCGCACACGCTCTTCACTCTACCCCACACACGCGCTCACTTCACTCTCCCCCGCACACGCTCTTCACTCTCCCCCGCACACGATCTTCACTCTCCCCCGCATGCGCGCTCTTCACTCTCCCCCGCACGTGCGCTCTCTTCACTCTCCCCCGCACACGCTCTTCACTCTCCCACGCACACACTCTTCACTCGCCCACGCACACGCGCTCACTTCATTCTCCCCCGCACACGCTCCTCACTCTCCCCCACGCGCTGCTCTTCACTCTCCCCCGCACACGCGCTCTCTTCACTCTCCAGCGCACACGCGCTCTCTTCACTCTCCCCCGCACACGCTCTTCACTCTCCCCCGCACACGCTCTTCACTCTCCCCCGCGCGCGCGCTCTTTACTCTCCCCCACACACGCGCTCTCTTCACTCTCCCCCGCACACGCTCTTCACTTTCCCCCGCGTGCGCGCTCTTCATTCTCCCACGCACACGCGCTCTGTTCACTCACCCGCACACGCTCTTCACTCTCCCCCGCACGCACTCTTCACTTTCCCCCGCACACGCTCTTCACTCACCCCCACACACGATCTTCACTCTCCCCCGCACACGCGCTCTCTACAGTCTCCCCCGCTCACGCTCTTCACTCTCCACCGCACGCGCGCTCTTCACTCTCCCCCACACACGCGCTCTCTTCACTCTCCCCCGCACACGCTCTTCACTCTCCCCCGCACACGCTCTTCACTCTCCCCCGCACACGCGCTCTCTTCACTCTCCCACGCACAAGCGCTCACTTCACTCTCCCCCACACACACGCTCTCTTCACTCTCCCCCGCACACGCGCTCTCTTCACTCTCCCCGCACATGCGCTCTCTTCACTCTCCCCCGCACACGCACTCACTTCACTCTCCCCCGCACATGCTCTTCACTCTCCCCCGCACATGCTCTTCACTCTCCCCCGCACACGCTCTTCACTCTCCCCCGCACACGCTCTTCACTCTCCCCCGCACGCGCACTCTTCACTCTCCCCCGCACATGCTCTTCACTCTCTCCCCCACACGCGCTCTCTTCACTCTCCCCCATACCCGCACTCTCTTCAATCTCCCCCGCACACGCGCTCTCTTCACTCTCTCCCGCACACGTGCTCTCTTCACTCTCCCCCGCACACGCTCTTCACTCTCCCCCGCACACGCTCTTCACACTCCCCCACACACGCTCTCTCTTCACTCTCCCCCGCACACGCTCTTCACTCTACCCCACACACGCGCTCACTTCACTCTCCCCCGCACACGCTCTTCACTCTCCCCCGCACACGATCTTCACTCTCCTCCGCACGCGCGCTCTTCACTCTCCCCCGCACGTGCGCTCTCTTCACTCTCCCCCGCACACGCTCTTCACTCTCCCACGCACACACTCTTCACTCGCCCACGCACACGCGCTCACTTCATTCTCCCCCGCACACGCTCCTCACTCTCCCCCACGCGCTGCTCTTCACTCTCCCCCGCACACGCGCTCTCTTCACTCTCCAGCGCACACGCGCTCTCTTCACTCTCCCCCGCACACGCTCTTCACTCTCCCCCGCACACGCTCTTCACTCTCCCCCGCGCGCGCGCTCTTTACTCTCCCCCACACACGCGCTCTCTTCACTCTCCCCCGCACACGCTCTTCACTTTCCCCCGCGTGCGCGCTCTTCATTCTCCCACGCACACGCGCTCTGTTCACTCACCCGCACACGCTACGCTCTTCACTCTCCCCCGCACGCACTCTTCACTTTCCCCAGCACACGCTCTTCACTCACCCCCACACACGATCTTCACTCTCCCCCGCACACGCGCTCTCTACAGTCTCCCCCGCTCACGCTCTTCACTCTCCACCGCACGCGCGCTCTTCACTCTCCCCACACTCTCACCGCACGCGCGCTCTTCACTCTCCCCCACACACGCGCTCTCTTCACTCTCCCATGCACACGCGCTCTCTTCACTCTCCCCCGCACACGCTCTTCACTCTCCCCCGCACACGCTCTTCACTCTCCCCCGCACACGCGCTCTCTTCACTCTCCCACGCACAAGCGCTCACTTCACTCTCCCCCACACACACGCTCTCTTCACTCTCCCCCGCACACGCGCTCTCTTCACTCTCCCCGCACATGCGCTCTCTTCACTCTCCCCCGCACATGCGCTCTCTTCACTCTCACCTGCACACGCGCTCTCTTCACTCTACCCCGCACACGTGCTCTCTTCACTCTCCCCCACACACGCGCTCTCTTCACTCTCCCCCGCACACGCGCTCTCTTCACTCTCCCCCGCACATGCGCTCTCTTCACTCTCACCCGCACACGCGCGCTCTTCACTCTCCCCCGCACACGCTCTTCACTCTCCCCCGTGCACGCGCTCTCTTCACTCTCCCCTGCACACGCTCTTCACTCTCCCCCGCACACGCTCTTCACTCTCCCCCGCACGCACGCTCTCTTCACTCTCCCCCACACACGATCTTCACTCTCCCCCGCACACGCTCTTCACTCTCCCCCGCACACGCTCTTCAATCTCCCCGCACACGCTCTTCACTCTCCCCCGCACACGCTCTTCACTCTCCCTCGCGCACGCGCTCTCTTCATTCTCCCCCGCACACGCTCTTCACTCTCCCCCGCACACGCTCTTCACTCTCCCCCGCATATGCTCTTCACTCTCCCCCACACACACGCTCTGCAATCTCCCCCGCACACGCTCTACACTCTCCCCAGCAAGCGCGCTCTCTTCACTCTCCCCCGCACGCGCTCTTCACTCTCCCCCGCACACGCGCTCTCATCAATCTCCCCCGCACATGCGGGCTCTTCACTCTCCCCTGCACATGCTCTTCACTCTCCCCCGCACAAGCGCTCTCTTCACTCTCACCCGCACACGCCCTTCACTCTGCCCCGTACACGCGCTCTCTTCATTTTACCCCGCACACACTCTTCACTCACCCCCGCACACGCGCTCTCTTCACTCTCCCCCGCACACGCTCTTCACTCTCCCGCACACACGCGCTCTCTTCACTCTCCCCCGCACACGCTTTTCGCTCTCCCCCACACACGCTCTTCACTCTCCCCCGCACACTCTCTTCCCTCACCCCCACACACGCGCTCTCTTCACTCCCCCCGCACACGCTCTTCACTCTCCCCCGCACGCGCACTCTTCACTCTCCACCGCATGTGCGCTCTCTTCACTCTCCCCCGCACACGCGCTCTCTTCACTCTCCCCCGCACACGCTCTTCACTCTCCCCCGCACACGCGCTCTCTTCACTCTCCCCCGCACACGCGCTCTCTTCACTCTCCCCCGCACACGCTCTTCACTCTCCCCCACACACGCGCTCTCCTCACTCTCCCCCGCACATGCTCTTCACTCTCCCCCGCACACGCTCTTCACTCTGCCCAGCACACACGCTCTTCACTCTCCCCCGCACGCGCTCTTCACTCTCCCCCGCACACGCGCTCTCATCAATCTCCCCCGCACATGCGGGCTCTTCACTCTCCCCTGCACATGCTCTACACTCTCCCCCGCACAAGCGCTCTCTTCACTCTCCACCGCACACGCCCTTCACTCTCCCCCGTACACGCGCTCTCCTCATTTAACCCCGCACACGCTCTTCACTCACCCCCGCACACGCGCTCTCTTCACTCTCCCCCGCACACGCTCTTCACTCTCCCGCACACACGCGCTCTCTTCACTCTCCCCCGCACACGCATTTCGCTCTCCCCCGCACACGCTCTTCACTCTCCCCCGCACACTCTCTTCCCTCTCCCCCACACACGCGGTCTCTTCACTCCCCCCGCACACGCTCTTCACTCTCCCCCGCACGCGTGCTCTTCACTCTCCACCGCATGCGCGCTCTCTTCACTCTCCCCCACACACGCGCTCTCTTCACTCTCCCCCGCACACGCTCTACACTCTCCCCCACACACGCGCTCTCTTCACTCTCCCCCGCACACGCGCTCTCTTCACTCTCCCCTGCACACGCTCTTCACTCTCCCCCGCACACGCGCTCTCCTCACTCTCCCCCGCACATGCTCTTCACTCTCCCCCGCACACGCTCTTCACTCTGCCCAGCACACACGCTCTTCACTCTGCCCAGCACACACGCTCTTCACTCTCCCCCGCACATGCGCTCTTCACTCTCCCCCGCACACACGCTCTTCACTCTGCCCCGCACACACGATCTTCACTCTCCCCAGCACGCGCTCTTCACTCTCCCCCGCACACGGTCTTCACTCACCCCCGCACATGATCTTCACACTCCCCCGCACACACGCGCTCTCTTCACTCTCCCCCACACACGCACTCTCTTCACTCTCCCCCACAACCGCTCTTCACTCTCCCCCGCACACACGCTCTCGTCACTCTCCCGCACACACGCGCTCTCTTCACTCTCCCCCACACACGCTCTTCACTCTCCCCCGCACACGTGCTCTCTTCACTCTCCCCCGCACGCGCTCTTTACTCTCCCCCGCACACGCGCTCTCTTCAATCTCCCCTGCACACGCGCTCTCATCAATCTCCCCCGCACACGCGGGCTCTTCACTCTCCCCTGCACACGCTCTTCACTCTCCCCCGCACAAGCGCTCTCTTCACTCTCCCCCGCACACGCCCTTCACTCTCCCCCGCACACGCGCTCTCTTCATTTTGCCCCGCACACGCTCTTCACTCACCCCCGCACACGCGCTCTCTTCACTCTCCCCCGCACAGGCTCTTCACTCTCCCGCACACACACGCACTCTTCACTCTCCCCCGCACACGCTTTTCGCTGTCCCCTGCACACGCTCTTCACTCTCACCCGCACACTCTTTTCCCTCTCCCACACACACGCGCTCTCTTCACTCCCCCCGCACACGCTCTTCACTCTCCCCCGCACGCGTGCTATTCACTCTCCACCGCATGCGCGCTCTCTTCACTCTCCCCCGCACACGCGCTCTCTTCACTCTCCCCCGCACACGCTCTTCACTCTCCCCCGCACACGCGCTCTCTTCACTCTCCCCCGCACACGCGCTCTCTTCACTCTCCCCCGCACACGCTCTTCACTCTCCCCCGCACACGCGCTCTCCTCACTCTCCCCCGCACATGCTCTTCACTCTCCCCCGCACACGCTCTTCACTCTGCCCCGCACACACGATCTTCACTCTCCCCAGCACGTGCTCTTCACTCTCCCCCGCACGCGGTCTTCACTCACCCCCACAACCGCTCTTCACTCTCCCCTGCACACGTGCTCTCTTCAGTCTCTCCCGCACACGCGCTCACTTCACTCTCCCCCGCACACGCGCTCTCTTCACTTTCCCCCGCACACGCGCTCTCTTCAATCTCCCCCGCACACGCGCTCTCTTCACTCTCCCCCGCACACGCATTTCACTCTCCTCCACGCGCGCTCTCTTCACTCTCCCCCACACACGTGCTCTCTTCACTCTCCCCCGCACACGTGCTCTCTTCAGTCTCTCCCGCACACGCGCTCTCTTCACTCTCCCCCGCACACGCGCTCTCTTCAATCTCCCCCGCACACGCGCTCTCTTCACTCTCCCCCGCACACGCATTTCGCTCTCCTCCACGCGCGCTCTCTTCACTCACCCCCGCGCACGTGCTCATCACTCTCCCACGCACACACGCTCTCTTCACTCTCCCGCACACACGCGCTCTCTTCACTCTACCCCGCACAGGCTCTTCACTCTCCCCCGCACACGCTCTTCACTCTCCCCCGCGCACGCTCTTCACTCTCCCCCGCACGCGTGCTCTTCACTCTCCACCGCACGCGCGCTCTCTTCACTCTCCCACGCACACGATCTTCACTCTCCCCCGCACACACACTTCACTCTCCCCCGCACACGCTCTTCACTCTCCCCCGCACACGATCTTTTCACTCGCCCCCACACGTGCGCTCTTCACTCTTCCCCGCACACGCGCTCTCTTCACTCTGCCCCGCTCACACGCTCTTCACTCTCCCCCGCACACATGCTCTCTTCACTCTCCCCCGCACACGCTCTTCACTCTCCCCAGCACACGCGCTCTCTTCACTCTCACCCACACATGCTCTTCACTCTCCCCCGCACACACGCTCTCTTCACACTCCCCCGCACATGCTCTTCACTCTCCCCAGCACACGCGCCCTCTTCACTCTCACCCACAAACGCTCTTAACTCTCCCCCGCACACGCTCTTCACTCTCCCCCGCACACGCGCTCTCTTCATTCTCCCCCGCACACGCGCTCTCTTCACTCTCCCCCGCACACGCTCTTCACTCTCCCCCGCACACGCGCTCTCTTCACTCTCCCCCGCACACGTGCTCTCTTCACTCTCCCCCGCACACGCGCTCTCTTCATTCTCCCCCGCACACGCGCTCTCTTCACTATCCCCCGCACACGCCCTTCACTCTCCCCCGCACACGCGCTCTCTTCACTCTCCCCTGCACCCGTGCTCTCTTCAATCTCCCCCACACACGCGCTCTCTTCACTCTCCCCCACACACGCTCTCTCTTCACTCTCCCCCGCACAAGCGCTCTCTTCACTCTCCCCCGCACACGCCCTTCACTCTCCCCTGTCCACGCGCTCTCTTCATTTTACCCCGCACACGCTCTTCACTCACCCCCGCACACGCGCTCTCTTCACTCTCCCCCGCACACGCTCTTCACTCTCCCGCACACACGCGCTCTCTTCACTCTCCCCCGCACACGCTTTTCGCTCTCCCCCGCACACGCTCTTCACTCTCCCCCGCACACTCTCTTCCCTCTCCCCAACACACGCGCTCTCTTCACTCCCCCCGCACACGATCTTCACTCTCCCCCGCACGCGTGCTCTTCACTCTCCCCCGCACACGCTCTTCACTCTCCCCCGCACACGCTCTTCACTCTCCCCCGCACACGCGCTCTCTTCGCTCTCCCCCGCACACGCGCTCTCTTCACTCTCCCCCGCAAACGCTCTTCACTCTCCCCCGCACACGCGCTCTCCTCACTCTCCCCCGCACATGCTCTTCACTCTCCCCCGCACATGCTCTTCACTCTCCCCCGCACATGCGTTCTTCACTCTCCCCCGCACACACGCTCTTCACTCTGCCCCGCACACACGATCTTCACTCTCCCCAGCATGCGCTCTTCACTCTCCCCTGCACGCGGTCTTCACTCACCCCCGCACACGATCTTCACTCTCCCCCGCACACGCGCTCTCTTCACTCTCCCCCACACACGCACTCTCTTCACTCTCCCCCACAACCGCTCTTCACTCTCCCCCGCACACGCGCTCTCTTCACTCTCCCCCGCACATGCTCTCTCTTCACTCTCCCCCGCACAACCTCTTCACTCTCCCCCGCACACGCTCTTCACTCTCCCCCGCACAAGCTCTTCACTCTCCCCCGCACACGCACTCACTTCACTCTCCCCCGCACACGCTCTTCACTCTCCCCCGCACATGCTCTTCACTCTCCCCCGCACACGCTCTTCACTCTCCCCCGCACACGCCCTTTACTCTCCCCCGCACGCGCACTCTTCACTCTCCCTCGCACATGCTCTTCACTCTCTCCCCCACACGCGCTCTCTTCACTCTCCCCCATACCCGCACTCTCTTCAATCTCCCCCGCACACGCGCTCTCTTCACTCTCTCCCACACACGCGCTCTCTTCACTCTCCCCAGCACACGCTCTTCACTCTCCACCGCACACGCGCTCTCTTCACTCTCCCCCGCACACGCTCTTCACTCTACCCCGCACACGCTCTTCACACTCCCCCACACACGCTCTCTCTTCACTCTCCCCCGCACACGCTCTTCACTCTACCCCACACACGCGCTCACTTCACTCTCCCCCGCACACGCTCTTCACTCTCCCCCGCACACGCTCTTCACTCTCCCCCGCACGCGCGCTCTTCACTCTCCCCCGCACGTGCGCTTTCTTCACTCTCCCCCGCACACGCTCTTCACTCTCCCACGCACACGCTCTTCACTCGCCCACGCACACGCGCTCACTTCATTCTCCCCCGCACACGCGCTCTCTTCACTCTCCCCCGCACACGCTCTTCACTCTCCCCCGCACACGCTCTTCACTCTCCCCCGCGCGCGCGCTCTTCACTCTCCCCCACACACGCGCTCTCTTCACTCTCCCCCGCACACGTGCTCTCTTCACTCTCCCCCGCACGCACTCTTCACTCTCCCCCGCACACGCTCTTCACTCACCCCCACACACGATCTTCACTCTCCCCTGCACACGCGCTCTCTACAGTCTCCCCCGCTCACGCTCTTCACTCTCCACCGCACGCGCGCTCTTCACTCTCCCCCGCACACGCGCTCTCTTCACTCTCCCCTGCACACGCGCTCTCTTCACTCTTCCCCGCACACGCTCTTCACTCTCCCCCGCACACACTCTCTTCACTCTCCCCCGCACACGCGCTCTCTTCACTCTCCCACACACAAGAGCTCACTTCACTCTCCCCCACACACACGCTCTCTTCACTCTCCCCAGCACACGCGCTCTCTTCACTCTCCCCCGCACATGCGCTCTCTTCACTCTCACCTGCACACGCGCTCTCTTCACTCTACCCCGCACACGCGCTCTCTTCACTCTCCCCCACACACGCGCTCTCTTCACTCTCCCCCGCACACGCGCTCTCTTCACTCTCCCCCGCACATGCGCTCTCTTCACTCTCCCCCGCACACGCGCTCTCTTCACTCTCACCCGCACACGCGCGCTCTTCACTCTCCCCTGCACACGCTCTTCACTCTCCCCCGTGCACGCGCTCTCTTCACTCTCCACCGCACACGCTCTTCACTCTCCCCCGCACAAGCTCTTCACTCTCCCCCGCACACGCACTCACTTCACTCTCCCCCGCACACGCTCTGCACTCTCCCCCGCATGCGCTCTTCACTCTCCCCCGCACACACGCTCTCTTCACTCTCCCCTGCACAGGCGCTCTCTTCACTCTCCCCCGCACACGCTCTTCACTCTCCCCTGCACACGCGCTCTCTTCAATCTCACCCGCAAACGCGCTCTCTTCACTCTCCCCTGCACAGGCGCTCTCTTCACTCTCCCCCGCACACGCGCTCTCTTCAATCTCCCCCGCACACGCACTCTCTTCACTCTCCCCCGCACACGCGCTCTCTTCACTCTCCCCCGCACATGCGCTCTCTTCACTCACCCCGCACACGCCCTTCACTCTACCCCGTACACGCGCTCTCTTCATTTTGCCCCGCACACGCTCTTCACTCACCCCCGCACACGCGCTCTCTTCACTCTCCCCCGCACAGGCTCTTCACTCTCCCGCACACACGCGCTCTCTTCCCTCTCCCCCACACACGCGCTCTCTTCACTCCCCCCCGCACACGCTCTTCACTCTCCCCCGCACGCGTGCTCTTCACTCTCCACCGCATGCGCGCGCTCTTCACTCTCCCCCGCACATGCTCTTCACTCTCCCCCGCACAAGCGCTCTCTTCACCCCCCCCCGCACACGCTCTTCACTCTCCCCCGCACGCGTGCTCTTCACTCTCCACCGCATGCGCGCTCTCTACAGTCTCCCCCGCTCACGCTCTTCACTCTCCACCGCACGCGCGCTCTTCACTCTCCCCCGCACACGCGCTCTCTTCACTCTCCCCTGCACACGCGCTCTCTTCACTCTCCCACGCACAAGCGCTCACTTCACTCTCCCCCACACACACGCTCTCTTCACTCTCCCCCACACACGCGCTCTCTTCACTCTCCCCGCACATGCGCTCTCTTCACTCTCCCCCGCACATGCGCTCTCTTCACTCTCACCTGCACACGCGCTCTCTTCACTCTACCCCGCACACGCGCTCTCTTCACTCTCCACCACACACGCGCTCTCTTCACTCTCCCCCGCACACGCGCTCTCTTCACTCTCCCCCGCACATGCGCTCTCTTCACTCTCCCCCGCACACGCGCTCTCTTCACTCTCACCCGCACACGCGCGCTCTTCACTCTCCCCTGCACACGCTCTTCACTCTCCCCCGTGCACGCGCTCTCTTCACTCTCCCCCGCACACGCTCTTCACTCTCCCCCGCACAAGCTCTTCACTCTCCCCCGCACACGCACTCACTTCACTCTCCCCCGCACATGCTCTGCACTCTCCCCCGCATGCGCTCTTCACTCTCCCCTGCACAGGCGCTCTCTTCACTCTCCCCCGCACACGCTCTTCACTCTCCCCTGCACACGCGCTCTCTTCAATCTCACCCGCAAACGCGCTCTCTTCACTCTCCCCCGCACGCGCGCGCTCTTCACTCTCCCCCGCACATGCTCTTCACTCTCCCCCGCACAAGCGCTCTCTTCACTCTTCCCCGCACAAGCGCTCTCTTCACTCTCCCCCGCAAACGCTCTTCACTCTCCCCCATACACGCGCTCTCTTCACTTTCCCCCGCACACGCTCTTCACTCTCCCGCACACACACGCTCTCTTCACTCTCCCCCGCACATGCTCTTCACTCTCCCCCACACACGCTCTTCACTCTCCCCCGCACACGCGATCTCTTCACTCTACCCCGCACACGATATTCACTCTCCCCCGCACACGCGCTCTCTTCACTCTCCCCCGCACACACTCTTCACTCTCCCCCACACGCGCGCTCTTCACTCTCCCCCGCACACACGATCTTCACTCCCCCGCACACGCTATTCACACTCCCCCGCACACACGCTCTTCACTCTCCCCCGCGCACGCGCTCATCACTCTCCCCCGCACACATGCTCTCTTCACTCTCCCGCACACAGGCGCTCTCTTCACTCTCCCCCACACACGCTCTTCACTCTCCCCCGCACGCGCTCCTCACTCTCCGCCGCACACGCGCTCTCTTCACTCTCCCCCGCACACGCGCTCTCTTCACTCTCCCCCGCACACGCTCTTCACTCTCCCCCGCACACGCGCTCTCCTCACTCTCCCCCGCACATGCTCTTCACTCTCCCCCGCAC
Source organism: Carcharodon carcharias (assembly GCF_017639515.1). NCBI lineage: Eukaryota > Metazoa > Chordata > Chondrichthyes > Lamniformes > Lamnidae > Carcharodon > Carcharodon carcharias. The sequence goes on from NC_054500.1 coordinate 28,344,432, forward strand.
ACGCTCTTCACTCTGCCCAGCACACACGCTCTTCACTCTCCCCCGCACATGCGCTCTTCACTCTCCCCCGCACACACGCTCTTCACTCTGCCCCGCACACACGATCTTCACTCTCCCCAGCACGCGCTCTTCACTCTCCCCCACACACGGTCTTCACTCACCCCCGCACATGATCTTCACACTCCCCCGCACACGCGCTCTCTTCACTCTCCCCCACACACGCACTCTCTTCACTCTCCCCACAACCGCTCTTCACTCTCCCCCGCACACACACTCTCTTCACTCTCCCGCACACACGCGCTCTCTTCACTCTCCCCCACACACGCTCTTCACTCTCCCCCGCACACGTGCTCTCTTCACTCTCCCCCGCACGCGCTCTTTACTCTCCCCCGCACACGCGCTCTCTTCAATCTCCCCTGCACACGCGGGCTCTTCACTCTCCCCTGCACACGCTCTTCACTCTCCCCCGCACAAGCGCTCTCTTCACTCTCCCCCGCACACGCCCTTCACTCTACCCCGTACACGCGCTCTCTTCATTTTGCCCCGCACACGCTCTTCACTCACCCCCGCACACGCGCTCTCTTCACTCTCCCCCGCACAGGCTCTTCACTCTCCCGCACACACGCGCTCTCTTCCCTCTCCCCCACACACGCGCTCTCTTCACTCCCCCCCGCACACGCTCTTCACTCTCCCCCGCACGCGTGCTCTTCACTCTCCACCGCATGCGCGCGCTCTTCACTCTCCCCCACACATGCTCTTCACTCTCCCCCGCACAAGCGCTCTCTTCACTCCCCCCCGCACACGCTCTTCACTCTCCCCCGCACGCGTGCTCTTCACTCTCCACCGCATGCGCGCTCTCTACAGTGTCCCCCGCTCACGCTCTTCACTCTCCACCGCACGCGCGCTCTTCACTCTCCCCCGCACACGCGCTCTCTTCACTCTCCCCTGCACACGCGCTCTCTTCACTCTCCCACGCACAAGCGCTCACTTCACTCTCCCCCACACACACGCTCTCTTCACTCTCCCCCACACACGCGCTCTCTTCACTCTCCCCGCACATGCGCTCTCTTCACTCTCCCCCGCACATGCGCTCTCTTCACTCTCACCTGCACACGCGCTCTCTTCACTCTACCCCGCACACGCGCTCTCTTCACTCTCCACCACACACGCGCTCTCTTCACTCTCCCCCGCACACGCGCTCTCTTCACTCTCCCCCGCACATGCGCTCTCTTCACTCTCCCCCGCACACGCGCTCTCTTCACTCTCACCCGCACACGCGCGCTCTTCACTCTCCCCTGCACACGCTCTTCACTCTCCCCCGTGCACGCGCTCTCTTCACTCTCCCCCGCACACGCTCTTCACTCTCCCCCGCACAAGCTCTTCACTCTCCCCCGCACACGCACTCACTTCACTCTCCCCCGCACACGCTCTGCACTCTCCCCCGCATGCGCTCTTCACTCTCCCCTGCACAGGCGCTCTCTTCACTCTCCCCCGCACACGCTCTTCACTCTCCCCTGCACACGCGCTCTCTTCAATCTCACCCGCAAACGCGCTCTCTTCACTCTCCCCCGCACGCGCGCGCTCTTCACTCTCCCCCGCACATGCTCTTCACTCTCCCCCGCACAAGCGCTCTCTTCACTCTTCCCCGCACAAGCGCTCTCTTCACTCTCCCCCGCAAACGCTCTTCACTCTCCCCCATACACGCGCTCTCTTCACTTTCCCCCGCACACGCTCTTCACTCTCCCGCACACACACGCTCTCTTCACTCTCCCCCGCACATGCTCTTCACTCTCCCCCACACACGCTCTTCACTCTCCCCCGCACACGCGATCTCTTCACTCTACCCCGCACACGATATTCACTCTCCCCCGCACACGCGCTCTCTTCACTCTCCCCCGCACACACTCTTCACTCTCCCCCACACGCGCGCTCTTCACTCTCCCCCGCACACACGATCTTCACTCCCCCGCACACGCTATTCACACTCCCCCGCACACACGCTCTTCACTCTCCCCCGCGCACGCGCTCATCACTCTCCCCCGCACACATGCTCTCTTCACTCTCCCGCACACAGGCGCTCTCTTCACTCTCCCCCACACACGCTCTTCACTCTCCCCCGCACGCGCTCCTCACTCTCCGCCGCACACGCGCTCTCTTCACTCTCCCCCGCACACGCGCTCTCTTCACTCTCCCCCGCACACGCTCTTCACTCTCCCCCGCACACGCGCTCTCCTCACTCTCCCCCGCACATGCTCTTCACTCTCCCCCGCACACGCTCTTCACTCTGCCCAGCACACACGCTCTTCACTCTCCCCCGCACATGCGCTCTTCACTCTCCCCCGCACACACGCTCTTCACTCTGCCCCGCACACACGATCTTCACTCTCCCCAGCACGCGCTCTTCACTCTCCCCCACACACGGTCTTCACTCACCCCCGCACATGATCTTCACACTCCCCCGCACACGCGCTCTCTTCACTCTCCCCCACACACGCACTCTCTTCACTCTCCCCCACAACCGCTCTTCACTCTCCCCCGCACACACACTCTCTTCACTCTCCCGCACACACGCGCTCTCTTCACTCTCCCCCACACACGCTCTTCACTCTCCCCCGCACACGTGCTCTCTTCACTCTCCCCCGCACGCGCTCTTTACTCTCCCCCGCACACGCGCTCTCTTCAATCTCCCCTGCACACGCGGGCTCTTCACTCTCCCCTGCACACGCTCTTCACTCTCCCCCGCACAAGCGCTCTCTTCACTCTCCCCCGCACACGCCCTTCACTCTACCCCGTACACGCGCTCTCTTCATTTTGCCCCGCACACGCTCTTCACTCACCCCCGCACACGCGCTCTCTTCACTCTCCCCCGCACAGGCTCTTCACTCTCCCGCACACACGCGCTCTCTTCCCTCTCCCCCACACACGCGCTCTCTTCACTCCCCCCCGCACACGCTCTTCACTCTCCCCCGCACGCGTGCTCTTCACTCTCCACCGCATGCGCGCGCTCTTCACTCTCCCCCACACATGCTCTTCACTCTCCCCCGCACAAGCGCTCTCTTCACTCCCCCCCGCACACGCTCTTCACTCTCCCCCGCACGCGTGCTCTTCACTCTCCACCGCATGCGCGCTCTCTACAGTCTCCCCCGCTCACGCTCTTCACTCTCCACCGCACGCGCGCTCTTCACTCTCCCCCGCACACGCGCTCTCTTCACTCTCCCCTGCACACGCGCTCTCTTCACTCTCCCACGCACAAGCGCTCACTTCACTCTCCCCCACACACGCTCTCTTCACTCTCCCCCACACACGCGCTCTCTTCACTCTCCCCGCACATGCGCTCTCTTCACTCTCCCCCGCACATGCGCTCTCTTCACTCTCACCTGCACACGCGCTCTCTTCACTCTACCCCGCACACGCGCTCTCTTCACTCTCCACCACACACGCGCTCTCTTCACTCTCCCCCGCACACGCGCTCTCTTCACTCTCCCCCGCACATGCGCTCTCTTCACTCTCCCCCGCACACGCGCTCTCTTCACTCTCACCCGCACACGCGCGCTCTTCACTCTCCCCTGCACACGCTCTTCACTCTCCCCCGTGCACGCGCTCTCTTCACTCTCCCCCGCACACGCTCTTCACTCTCCCCCGCACAAGCTCTTCACTCTCCCCCGCACACGCACTCACTTCACTCTCCCCCGCACACGCTCTGCACTCTCCCCCGCATGCGCTCTTCACTCTCCCCTGCACAGGCTCTTCACTCTCCCGCACACACGCGCTCTCTTCCCTCTCCCCCGCACAGGCTCTTCACTCTCCCGCACACACGCGCTCTCTTCCCTCTCCCCCACACACGCGCTCTCTTCACTCCCCCCCGCACACGCTCTTCACTCTCCCCCGCACGCGTGCTCTTCACTCTCCACCGCATGCGCGCGCTCTTCACTCTCCCCCACACATGCTCTTCACTCTCCCCCGCACAAGCGCTCTCTTCACTCCCCCCCGCACACGCTCTTCACTCTCCCCCGCACGCGTGCTCTTCACTCTCCACCGCATGCGCGCTCTCCACAGTCTCCCCCGCTCACGCTCTTCACTCTCCACCGCACGCGCGCTCTTCACTCTCCCCCGCACACGCGCTCTCTTCACTCTCCCCTGCACACGCGCTCTCTTCACTCTCCCCCGCACACGCTCTTCACTCGCCCCCGCACACGCGCTCTCCTCACTCTCCCCCGCACATGCTCTTCACTCTCCCCCGCACACGCTCTTCACTCTGCCCAGCACACACGCTCTTCACTCTCCCCCACACATGCGCTCTTCACTCTCCCCCGCACACACGCTCTTCACTCTGCCCCGCACACACGATCTTCACTCTCCCCAGCACGCGCTCTTCACTCTCCCCCACACACGGTCTTCACTCACCCCCGCACATGATCTTCACACTCCCCCGCACACGCGCTCTCTTCACTCTCCCCCACACACGCACTCTCTTCACTCTCCCCCACAACCGCTCTTCACTCTCCCCCGCACACACGCTCTCTTCACTCTCCCGCACACACGTGCTCTCTTCACTCTACCCCACACACGCTCTTCACTCTCCCCCGCACACGTGCTCTCTTCACTCTCCCCCGCACGCGCTCTTTACTCTCCCCCGCACACGCGCTCTCTTCAGTCTCCCCTGCACACGCGGGCTCTTCACTCTCCCCTGCACACGCTCTTCACTCTCCCCCGCACAAGCGCTCTCTTCACTCTCCCCCGCACACGCCCTTCACTCTACCCCATACACGCGCTCTCTTCATTTTGCCCCGCACACGCTCTTCACTCACCCCCGCACACACGCTCTCTTCACTCTCCCCCGCACAGGCTCTTCACTCTCCCGCACACACGCGCTCTCTTCCCTCTCCCCCACACACGCGCTCTCTTCACTCCCCCCCGCACACGCTCTTCACTCTCCCCCGCACGCGTGCTCTTCACTCTCCACCGCATGCGCGCGCTCTTCACTCTCCCCCACACATGCTCTTCACTCTCCCCCGCACAAGCGCTCTCTTCACTCCCCCCCGCACACGCTCTTCACTCTCCCCCGCACGCGTGCTCTTCACTCTCCACCGCATGCGCGCTCTCCACAGTCTCCCCCGCTCACGCTCTTCACTATCCACCGCACGCGCGCTCTTCACTCTCCCCCGCACACGCGCTCTCTTCACTCTCCCCTGCACACGCGCTCTCTTCACTCTCCCACGCACAAGCGCTCACTTCACTCTCCCCCACACACACGCTCTCTTCACTCTCCCCCACACACGCGCTCTCTTCACTCTCCCCGCACATGCGCTCTCTTCACTCTCCCCCGCACATGCGCTCTCTTCACTCTCACCTGCACACGCGCTCTCTTCACTCTACCCCGCACACGCGCTCTCTTCACTCTCCACCACACACGCGCTCTCTTCACTCTCCCCCGCACACGCGCTCTCTTCACTCTCCCCCGCACATGCGCTCTCTTCACTCTCCCCCGCACACGCGCTCTCTTCACTCTCACCCGCACACGCGCGCTCTTCACTCTCCCCTGCACACGCTCTTCACTCTCCCCCGTGCACGCACTCACTTCACTCTCCCCCGCACACGCTCTGCACTCTCCCCCGCATGCGCTCTTCACTCTCCCCTGCACAGGCGCTCTCTTCACTCTCCCCCGCACACGCTCTTCACTCTCCCCTGCACACGCGCTCTCTTCAATCTCACCCGCAAACGCGCTCTCTTCACTCTCCCCCGCACGCGCGCGCTCTTCACTCTCCCCTGCACATGCTCTTCACTCTCCCCCGCACAAGCGCTCTCTTCACTCTTCCCCGCACAAGCGCTCTCTTCACTCTCCCCCGCAAACGCTCTTCACTCTCCCCCATACACGCGCTCTCTTCACTTTCCCCTGCACACGCTCTTCACTCTCCCCTGCACACGCGCTCACTTCACTCTCCCCCGCACATGCTCTTCACTCTCCCGCACACACACGCTCTCTTCACTCTCCCCCGCACATGCTCTTCACTCTCCCCCACACACGCTCTTCACTCTCCCCCGCACACGCGATCTCTTCACTCTCCCCCGCACATGCTCTTCACTCTCCCGCACACACACGCTCTCTTCACTCTCCCCCGCACATGCTCTTCACTCTACCCCGCACACGATATTCACTCTCCCCCGCACACGCGCTCTCTTCACTCTCCCCCGCACACACTCTTCACTCTCCCCCACACGCGCGCTCTTCACTCTCCCCCGCACACACGATCTTCACTCCCCCGCACACGCTATTCACACTCCCCCGCACACACGCTCTTCACTCTCCCCCGCGCACGCGCTCATCACTCTCCCCCCGCACACACGCTCTCTTCACTCTCCCGCACACAGGCGCTCTCTTCACTCTCCCCCACACACGCTCTTCACTCTCCCCCGCACACTCTCTTCCCTCTCCCCCACACATGCGCTCTCTTCACTCCCCCCCGCACACGCTCTTCACTCTCCCCCGCACGCGTGCTCTTCACTCTCCACCGCATGCGCGCTCTCTACACTCTCCCCCGCACACGCGCTCTCTTCACTCTCCCCCGCACGCGCTCCTCACTCTCCGCCGCACACGCGCTCTCTTCACTCTCCCCCGCACACGCGCTCTCTTCACTCTCCCCCGCACACGCTCTTCACTCTCCCCCGCACACGCGCTCTCCTCACTCTCCCCCGCACATGCTCTTCACTCTCCCCCGCACACGCTCTTCACTCTGCCCAGCACACACGCTCTTCACTCTCCCCCGCACATGCGCTCTTCACTCTCCCCCGCACACACGCTCTTCACTCTGCCCCGCACACACGATCTTCACTCTCCCCAGCACGCGCTCTTCACTCTCCCCCACACACGGTCTTCACTCACCCCCGCACATGATCTTCACACTCCCCCGCACACGCGCTCTCTTCACTCTCCCCCACACACGCACTCTCTTCACTCTCCCCCACAACCGCTCTTCACTCTCCCCCGCACACACACTCTCTTCACTCTCCCGCACACACGCGCTCTCTTCACTCTCCCCCACACACGCTCTTCACTCTCCCCCGCACACGTGCTCTCTTCACTCTCCCCCGCACGCGCTCTTTACTCTCCCCCGCACACGCGCTCTCTTCAATCTCCCCTGCACACGCGGGCTCTTCACTCTCCCCTGCACACGCTCTTCACTCTCCCCCGCACAAGCGCTCTCTTCACTCTCCCCCGCACACGCCCTTCACTCTACCCCGTACACGCGCTCTCTTCATTTTGCCCCGCACACGCTCTTCACTCACCCCCGCACACGCGCTCTCTTCACTCTCCCCCGCACAGGCTCTTCACTCTCCCGCACACACGCGCTCTCTTCCCTCTCCCCCACACACGCGCTCTCTTCACTCCCCCCCGCACACGCTCTTCACTCTCCCCCGCACGCGTGCTCTTCACTCTCCACCGCATGCGCGCGCTCTTCACTCTCCCCCACACATGCTCTTCACTCTCCCCCGCACAAGCGCTCTCTTCACTCCCCCCCGCACACGCTCTTCACTCTCCCCCGCACGCGTGCTCTTCACTCTCCACCGCATGCGCGCTCTCTACAGTCTCCCCCGCTCACGCTCTTCACTCTCCACCGCACGCGCGCTCTTCACTCTCCCCCGCACACGCGCTCTCTTCACTCTCCCCTGCACACGCGCTCTCTTCACTCTCCCACGCACAAGCGCTCACTTCACTCTCCCCCACACACACGCTCTCTTCACTCTCCCCCACACACGCGCTCTCTTCACTCTCCCCGCACATGCGCTCTCTTCACTCTCCCCCGCACATGCGCTCTCTTCACTCTCACCTGCACACGCGCTCTCTTCACTCTACCCCGCACACGCGCTCTCTTCACTCTCCACCACACACGCGCTCTCTTCACTCTCCCCCGCACACGCGCTCTCTTCACTCTCCCCCGCACATGCGCTCTCTTCACTCTCCCCCGCACACGCGCTCTCTTCACTCTCACCCGCACACGCGCGCTCTTCACTCTCCCCTGCACACGCTCTTCACTCTCCCCCGTGCACGCGCTCTCTTCACTCTCCCCCGCACACGCTCTTCACTCTCCCCCGCACAAGCTCTTCACTCTCCCCCGCACACGCACTCACTTCACTCTCCCCCGCACACGCTCTGCACTCTCCCCCGCATGCGCTCTTCACTCTCCCCTGCACAGGCGCTCTCTTCACTCTCCCCCGCACACGCTCTTCACTCTCCCCTGCACACGCGCTCTCTTCAATCTCACCCGCAAACGCGCTCTCTTCACTCTCCCCCGCACGCGCGCGCTCTTCACTCTCCCCCGCACATGCTCTTCACTCTCCCCCGCACAAGCGCTCTCTTCACTCTTCCCCGCACAAGCGCTCTCTTCACTCTCCCCCGCAAACGCTCTTCACTCTCCCCCCATACACGCGCTCTCTTCACTTTCCCCCGCACACGCTCTTCACTCTCCCGCACACACACGCTCTCTTCACTCTCCCCCGCACATGCTCTTCACTCTCCCCCACACACGCTCTTCACTCTCCCCCGCACACGCGATCTCTTCACTCTACCCCGCACACGATAATCACTCTCCCCCGCACACGCGCTCTCTTCACTCTCCCCCGCACACACTCTTCACTCTCCCCCACACGCGCGCTCTTCACTCTCCCCCGCACACACGATCTTCACTCCCCCGCACACGCTATTCACACTCCCCCGCACACACGCTCTTCACTCTCCCCCGCGCACGCGCTCATCACTCTCCCCCGCACACACGCTCTCTTCACTCTCCCGCACACAGGCGCTCTCTTCACTCTCCCCCACACACGCTCTTCACTCTCCCCCGCACACTCTCTTCCCTCTCCCCCACACATGCGCTCTCTTCACTCCCCCCCGCACACGCTCTTCACTCTCCCCCGCACGCGTGCTCTTCACTCTCCACCGCATGCGCGCTCCCTACACTCTCCCCCGCACACGCGCTCTCTTCAATCTCCCCCGCACGCGCTCCTCACTCTCCCCCGCACACGCGCTCTCTTCACTCTCCCCCGCACATGCGCTCTCTTCACTCTCCCCCGCACACGCTCTTCACTCTCCCCCGCACACGCGCTCTCCTCACTCTCCCCCGCACATGCTCTTCACTCTCCCCCGCACACGCTCTTCACTCTGCCCAGCACACACGCTCTTCACTCTCCCCCGCACATGCGCTCTTCACTCTCCCCCGCACACACGCTCTTCACTCTGCCCCGCACACACGATCTTCACTCTCCCCAGCACGCGCTCTTCACTCTCCCCCACACACGGTCTTCACTCACCCCCGCACATGATCTTCACACTCCCCCGCACACGCGCTCTCTTCACTCTCCCCCACACACGCACTCTCTTCACTCTCCCCCACAACCGCTCTTCACTCTCCCCCGCACACACGCTCTCTTCACTCTCCCGCACACACGCGCTCTCTTCACTCTCCCCCACACACGCTCTTCACTCTCCCCCGCACACGTGCTCTCTTCACTCTCCCCCGCACGCGCTCTTCACTCTCCCCCGCACACACGATCTTCACTCCCCCGCACACGCTATTCACACTCCCCCGCACACACGCTCTTCACTCTCCCCCGCGCACGCGCTCATCACTCTCCCCCGCACACACGCTCTCTTCACTCTCCCGCACACAGGCGCTCTCTTCACTCTCCCCCACACACGCTCTTCACTCTCCCCCGCACACTCTCTTCCCTCTCCCCCACACATGCGCTCTCTTCACTCCCCCCCGCACACGCTCTTCACTCTCCCCCGCACGCGTGCTCTTCACTCTCCACCGCATGCGCGCTCCCTACACTCTCCCCCGCACACGCGCTCTCTTCAATCTCCCCCGCACGCGCTCCTCACTCTCCCCCGCACACGCGCTCTCTTCACTCTCCCCCGCACATGCGCTCTCTTCACTCTCCCCCGCACACGCTCTTCACTCTCCCCCGCACACGCGCTCTCCTCACTCTCCCCCGCACATGCTCTTCACTCTCCCCCGCACACGCTCTTCACTCTGCCCAGCACACACGCTCTTCACTCTCCCCCGCACATGCGCTCTTCACTCTCCCCCGCACACACGCTCTTCACTCTGCCCCACACACACGATCTTCACTCTCCCCAGCACGCGCTCTTCACTCTCCCCCACACACGGTCTTCACTCACCCCCGCACATGATCTTCACACTCCCCCGCACACGCGCTCTCTTCACTCTCCCCCACACACGCACTCTCTTCACTCTCCCCCACAACCGCTCTTCACTCTCCCCCGCACACACGCTCTCTTCACTCTCCCGCACACACGCGCTCTCTTCACTCTCCCCCACACACGCTCTTCACTCTCCCCCGCACACGTGCTCTCTTCACTCTCCCCCGCACGCGCTCTTTACTCTCCCCCGCACACGCGCTCTCTTCAGTCTCCCCTGCACACGCGGGCTCTTCACTCTCCCCTGCACACGCTCTTCACTCTCCCCCGCACAAGCGCTCTCTTCACTCTCCCCCGCACACGCCCTTCACTCTACCCCGTACACGCGCTCTCTTCATTTTGCCCCGCACACGCTCTTCACTCACCCCCGCACACACGATCTCTTCACTCTCCCCCGCACAGGCTCTTCACTCTCCCGCACACACGCGCTCTCTTCCCTCTCCCCCACACACGCGCTCTCTTCACTCCCCCCCGCACACGCTCTTCACTCTCCCCCGCACGCGTGCTCTTCACTCTCCACCGCATGCGCGCGCTCTTCACTCTCCCCCACACATGCTCTTCACTCTCCCCCGCACAAGCGCTCTCTTCACTCCCCCCCGCACACGCTCTTCACTCTCCCCCGCACGCGTGCTCTTCACTCTCCACCGCATGCGCGCTCTCCACAGTCTCCCCCGCTCACGCTCTTCACTCTCCACCGCACGCGCGCTCTTCACTCTCCCCCGCACACGCGCTCTCTTCACTCTTCCCTGCACACGCGCTCTCTTCACTCTCCCACGCACAAGCGCTCACTTCACTCTCCCCCACACACACGCTCTCTTCACTCTCCCCCACACACGCGCTCTCTTCACTCTCCCCGCACATGCGCTCTCTTCACTCTCCCCCGCACATGCGCTCTCTTCACTCTCACCTGCACACGCGCTCTCTTCACTCTACCCCGCACACGCGCTCTCTTCACTCTCCACCACACACGCGCTCTCTTCACTCTCCCCCGCACACGCGCTCTCTTCACTCTCCCCCGCACATGCGCTCTCTTCACTCTCCCCCGCACACGCGCTCTCTTCACTCTCACCCGCACACGCGCGCTCTTCACTCTCCCCTGCACACGCTCTTCACTCTCCCCCGTGCACGCGCTCTCTTCACTCTCCCCCGCACACGCTCTTCACTCTCCCCCGCACAAGCTCTTCACTCTCCCCCGCACACGCACTCACTTCACTCTCCCCCCGCACACGCTCTGCACTCTCCCCCGCATGCGCTCTTCACTCTCCCCTGCACAGGCGCTCTCTTCACTCTCCCCCGCACACGCTCTACACTCTCCCCTGCACACGCGCTCTCTTCAATCTCACCCGCAAACGCGCTCTCTTCACTCTCCCCCGCACGCGCGCGCTCTTCACTCTCCCCCGCACATGCTCTTCACTCTCCCCCGCACAAGCGCTCTCTTCACTCTTCCCCGCACAAGCGCTCTCTTCACTCTCCCCCGCAAACGCTCTTCACTCTCCCCCATACACGCGCTCTCTTCACTTTCCCCTGCACACGCTCTTCACTCTCCCCTGCACACGCGCTCACTTCACTCTCCCCCGCACATGCTCTTCACTCTCCCGCACACACACGCTCTCTTCACTCTCCCCCGCACATGCTCTTCACTCTCCCCCACACACGCTCTTCACTCTCCCCCGCACACGCGATCTCTTCACTCTCCCCCGCACATGCTCTTAACTCTCCCGCACACACACGCTCTCTTCACTCTCCCCCGCACATGCTCTTCACTCTACCCCGCACACGATATTCACTCTCCCCCGCACACGCGCTCTCTTCACTCTCCCCCGCACACACTCTTCACTCTCCCCCGCACACACGCTCTCTTCACTCTCCCGCACACAGGCGCTCTCTTCACTCTCCCCCACACACGCTCTTCACTCTCCCCCGCACACTCTCTTCCCTCTCCCCCACACATGCGCTCTCTTCACTCCCCCCCGCACACGCTCTTCACTCTCCCCTGCACGCGTGCTCTTCACTCTCCACCGCATGCGCGCTCTCTACACTCTCTCCCGCACACGCGCTCTCTTCACTCTCCCCCGCACGCGCTCCTCACTCTCCGCCGCACACGCGCTCTCTTCACTCTCCCCCGCACACGCGCTCTCTTCACTCTCCCCCGCACACGCTCTTCACTCTCCCCCGCACACGCGCTCTCCTCACTCTCCCCCGCACATGCTCTTCACTCTCCCCCGCACATGCTCTTCACTCTGCCCAGCACACACGCTCTTCACTCTCCCCCGCACATGCGCTCTTCACTCTCCCCCGCACACACGCTCTTCACTCTGCCCCGCACACACGATCTTCACTCTCCCCAGCATGCGCTCTTCACTCTACCCCACACACGGTCTTCACTCACCCCCGCACATGATCTTCACACTCCCCCGCACACGCGCTCTCTTCACTCTCCCCCACACACGCACTCTCTTCACTCTCCCCCACAACCGCTCTTCACTCTCCCCCGCACACACACTCTCTTCACTCTCCCGCACACACGCGCTCTCTTCACTCTCCCCCACACACGCTCTTCACTCTCCCCCGCACACGTGCTCTCTTCACTCTCCCCCGCACGCGCTCTTTACTCTCCCCCGCACACGCGCTCTCTTCAATCTCCCCTGCACACGCGGGCTCTTCACTCTCCCCTGCACACGCTCTTCACTCTCCCCCGCACAAGCGCTCTCTTCACTCTCCCGCGCACACGCCCTTCACTCTACCCCGTACACGCGCTCTCTTCATTTTGCCCCGCACACGCTCTTCACTCTCCCGCACACACGCGCTCTCTTCCCTCTCCCCCACACACGCGCTCTCTTCACTCCCCCCGCACACGCTCTTCACTCTCCCCCGCACGCGTGCTCTTCACTCTCCACCGCATGCGCGCGCTCTTCACTCTCCCCCACACATGCTCTTCACTCTCCCCCGCACAAGCGCTCTCTTCACTCCCCCCCGCACACGCTCTTCACTCTCCCCCGCATGCGTGCTCTTCACTCTCCACCGCATGCGCGCTCTCTTCACTCTCCCCCGCACATGCTCTTCACTCTCCCCCGCACACTCTCTTCCCTCTCCCCCACACACGCGCTCTCTTCACTCCCCCCGCACACGCTCTTCACTCTCCCCCGCATGCGTGCTCTTCACTCTCCACCGCACGCGCACTCTCTTCACTCTCCCCCGCACACGCGCTCTCTTCACTCTTCCCCGCACACGCTCTTCACTCTCCCCTGCACACGCGCTCTCCTCACTCTCCCCCGCACATGCTCTTCACTCTCCCCCGCACACGCTCTTCACTCTGCCCCGCACACACGATCTTCACTCTCCCCAGCACGTGCTCTTCACTCTCCCCCGCACGCGGTCTTCACTCACCCCCACAACCGCTCTTCACTCTCCCCCGCACACGTGCTCTCTTCAGTCTCTCCCGCACACGCGCTCTCTTCACTCTCCCCCGCACACGCGCTCTCTTCACTCTCCCCCGCACACGCGCTCTCTTCAATCTCCCCCGCACACGCGCTCTCTTCACTCTCCCCCGCACACGCATTTCACTCTCCTCCACGCGCGGTCTCTTCACTCTCCCCCGCACACGCGCTCTCTTCAATCTCCCCCGCAAACGCGCTCTCTTCACTCTCCCCCGCACACGCATTTCACTCTCCTCCACGCGCGCTCTCGTCAATCTCCCCCGCACACGCGCTCTCTTCACTCTCCCCCGCACACGCATTTCACTCTCCTCCACGCGCGCTCTCTTCACTCTCCCCCGCACACGCTATTCACTCTCCCCGCACACACGCTCTTCACTCACCCCCGCGCACATGCTCATCACTCTCCCACGCACACACGCTCTCTTCACTCTCCCGCACACACGCGCTCTCTTCACTCTCCCCCGCACACGCTCTTCACTCTCCCCCGCACACGCTCTTTTCACTCTCCCCCACACGCGCGCTCTTCACTCTTCCCCGCACACGTGCTCTCTTCAGTCTCTCCCGCACACGCGCTCTCTTCACTCTCCCCCGCACACGCGCTCTCTTCACTCTCCCCCGCACACGCGCTCTCTTCACTCTCCCCCGCACACGCATTTCACTCTCCTCCACGCGCGCTCTCTTCACTCTCCCCCGCACACACGCTCTTCACTCTCCCCCGCACACATGCTCTCTTCACTCTCCCCCGCACATGCTCTTCACTCTCCCCAGCACACGCGCTCTCTTCACTCTCACCCACACACGCTCTTCACTCTCCCCCGCACACACGCTCTCTTCACACTCCCCCGCACATGCTCTTCACTCTCCCCAGCACACACGCCCTCTTCACTCTCACCCACAAACGCTCTTAACTCTCCCCCGCACACACTCTTCACACTCCCCCGCACACGCGCTCTCTTCACTCTCCCCCGCACACGCGCTCTCTTCACTCTCCCCCGCACACGCTCTTCACTCTCCCCCGCACATGCTCTCTCTTCACTCTCCCCCGCATACGCTCTCTCTTCACTCTCCCCCGCACACGCTCTTCCCTCTCCCCCGCACACGCTCGTCACTCTCCCCCGCACACGCTCTTCACTCTCCCCCGCACACGCGCTCTCTTCACTCTCCCCCGCACACGCTATTCACTCTCCCCCGCACACACGCTCTTCACTCACCCACGCGCACATGCTCATCACTCTCCCACGCACACACGCTCTCTTCACTCTCCCGCACACACGCGCTCTCTTCACTCTCCCCCGCACACGCTCTTCACTCTCCCCCGCACACGCTCTTTTCACTCTCCCCCACACGCGCGCTCTTCACTCTTCCCCGCACACGTGCTCTCTTCAGTCTCTCCCGCACACGCGCTCTCTTCACTCTCCCCCGCACACGCGCTCTCTTCACTCTCCCCCGCACACGCGCTCTCTTCACTCTCCCCCGCACACGCATTTCACTCTCCTCCACGCGCGCTCTCTTCACTCTCCCCCGCACACACGCTCTTCACTCTCCCCCGCACACATGCTCTCTTCACTCTCCCCCGCACATGCTCTTCACTCTCCCCAGCACACGCGCTCTCTTCACTCTCACCCACACACGCTCTTCACTCTCCCCCGCACACACGCTCTCTTCACACTCCCCCGCACATGCTCTTCACTCTCCCCAGCACACACGCCCTCTTCACTCTCACCCACAAACGCTCTTAACTCTCCCCCGCACACACTCTTCACACTCCCCCGCACACGCGCTCTCTTCACTCTCCCCCGCACACGCGCTCTCTTCACTCTCCCCCGCACACGCTCTTCACTCTCCCCCGCACATGCTCTCTCTTCACTCTCCCCCGCATACGCTCTCTCTTCACTCTCCCCCGCACACGCTCTTCCCTCTCCCCCGCACACGCTCGTCACTCTCCCCCGCACACGCTCTTCACTCTCCCCCGCACACGCGCTCTCTTCACTCTCCCCCGCACACGCTATTCACTCTCCCCCGCACACACGCTCTTCACTCACCCCCGCGCACATGCTCATCACTCTCCCACGCACACACGCTCTCTTCACTCTCCCGCACACACGCGCTCTCTTCACTCTCCCCCGCACACGCTCTTCACTCTCCCCCGCACACACACTTCACTCACCCCCGCACACGCTCTTCACTCTCCCCCGCACACACGCTCTTCACTCTCCCCCGCACACATGCTCTCTTCACTCTCCCCCGCACACGCTCTTCACTCTCCCCAGCACACGCGCTCTCTTCACTCTCACCCACACACGCTCTTCACTCTCCCCCGCACACACGCTCTCTTCACACTCCCCCGCACATGCTCTTCACTCTCCCCAGCACACACGCCCTCTTCACTCTCACCCACAAACGCTCTTAACTCTCCCCCGCACACACTCTTCACTCTCCCCCGCACACGCTCTTCACTCTCCCCCGCACATGCTCTCTCTTCACTCTCCCCCGCATACGCTCTCTCTTCACTCTCCCCCGCACACGCTCTTCCCTCTCCCCCGCACACGCTCGTCACTCTCCCCCGCACACGCTCTTCACTCTCCCCCGCACACGCGCTCTCTTCACTCTCCCCCGCACACGCTCTTCACTCTCCCCCGCACACGCACTCTCTTCACTCTCACCCGCACACACGCTCTCTTCACTCTCCCCCACACACGCGCTCTCTTCACTCTCCCCAGCACACACTCTTCACTCTCCCCCGCACATGTGCTCTCTTCACTCTCCCCCGCACACACGCTCTTCACTCACCCCCGCGCACATGCTCATCACTTTCCCACGCACACACGCTCTCTTCACTCTCCCGCACACACGCGCTCTCTTCACTCTCCCCCGCACACGCTCTTCACTCTCCCCCGCACACACACTTCACTCTCCCCCGCACACGCTCTTCACTCTCCCCCGCACACGCTCTTTTCACTCTCCCCCTCATGCGCGCTCTTCACTCTTCCCCGCACGCGCGCTCTCTTCACTCTCCCCCGCACACGCTCTTCACTCTCCCCCGCACATGCTCTCTCTTCACTCTCCCCCGCATACGCTCTCTCTTCACTCTCCCCCGCACACGCTCTTCCCTCTCCCCCGCACACGCTCGTCACTCACCCCGCACACGCTCGTCACTCTCCCCCGCACACGCGCTCTCTTCAATCTCCCCCGCACACGCGCTCTCTTCACTCTCCCCCGCACACGCGCTCTCTTCACTCTCCCCCGCACACGCGCTCTCTTCACTCTCCCCCGCACGTGCTCTCTCTTCACACTCCCTTCGCACATGCTCTTCACTCTCCCCCGCACACTCTCTTCACTCTCATCCGCACACGCGCTCTCTTCACTATCCCGCGCACACGCCCTTCACTCTCCCCTGCACACGCGCTCTCTTCACTCTCCCCTGCACACGCGCTCTCTTCAATCTACCCCACACACGCGCTCTCTTCACTCTCCCCCGCACACGCTCTCTCTTCACGCTCCCCCGCACACGCTCTCTCTTCACTATCCCCCGCACACGCTCTTCACTCTCCCCCACACACTCTCTTGCCTCTCCCCCACATACGCGCTCTCTTCACTCTCCCCCACACACGCTCTCACTCTCCCCCACACACGCTCTTCACTCTCCCCTGCACACGCTCTTCACTCTCCCCCACACACGCTCTTCACTTTCCCGTGCACACGCGCTCTCTTCACTCTCCCCCGCACACGCGCTCTCTTCACTCTCCCCCGCATGTGCTCTCTCTTCACTCTCCCCCGCACACACTCTTCACTCTCCCCCGCACACTCTCTTCACTCTCATCCACACACGCGCTCTCTTCACTATCCCCCGCACATGCCCTTCACTCTCCCCCGCACACGCGCTCTCTTCACTCTCCCCTGCACACGCGCTCTCTTCAATCTCACCCACACACGCGCTCTCTTCACTCTCCCCTGCACACGCGCTCTCTTCAATCTCACCCGCAAACGCGCTCTCTTCACTCTTCCCCGCACAAGCGCTCTCTTCACTCTCCCCCGCAAACGCTCTTCACTCTCCCCCATACACGCGCTCTCTTCACTTTCCCCTGCACACGCTCTTCACTCTCCCCTGCACACGCGCTCACTTCACTCTCCCCCGCACATGCTCTTCACTCTCCCGCACACACACGCTCTCTTCACTCTCCCCCGCACATGCTCTTCACTCTCCCCCACACACGCTCTTCACTCTCCCCCGCACACGCGATCTCTTCACTCTCCCCCGCACATGCTCTTCACTCTCCCGCACACACACGCTCTCTTCACTCTCCCCCGCACATGCTCTTCACTCTACCCCGCACACGATATTCACTCTCCCCCGCACACGCGCTCTCTTCACTCTCCCCCGCACACACTCTTCACTCTCCCCCACACGCGCGCTCTTCACTCTCCCCCGCACACACGATCTTCACTCCCCCGCACACGCTATTCACACTCCCCCGCACACACGCTCTTCACTCTCCCCCGCGCACGCGCTCATCACTCTCCCCCGCACACACGCTCTCTTCACTCTCCCGCACACAGGCGCTCTCTTCACTCTCCCCCACACACGCTCTTCACTCTCCCCCGCACACTCTCTTCCCTCTCCCCCACACATGCGCTCTCTTCACTCCCCCCCGCACACGCTCTTCACTCTCCCCTGCACGCGTGCTCTTCACTCTCCACCGCATGCGCGCTCTCTACACTCTCCCCCGCACACGCGCTCTCTTCACTCTCCCCCGCACGCGCTCCTCACTCTCCGCCGCACACGCGCTCTCTTCACTCTCCCCCGCACACGCGCTCTCTTCACTCTCCCCCGCACACGCTCTTCACTCTCCCCCGCACACGCGCTCTCCTCACTCTCCCCCGCACATGCTCTTCACTCTCCCCCGCACATGCTCTTCACTCTGCCCAGCACACACGCTCTTCACTCTCCCCCGCACATGCGCTCTTCACTCTCCCCCGCACACACGCTCTTCACTCTGCCCCGCACACACGATCTTCACTCTCCCCAGCATGCGCTCTTCACTCTACCCCACACACGGTCTTCACTCACCCCCGCACATGATCTTCACTCTCCCCCGCACACGCGCTCTCTTCACTCTCCCCCACACACGCACTCTCTTCACTCTCCCCCACAACCGCTCTTCACTCTCCCCCGCACACACACTCTCTTCACTCTCCCGCACACACGCGCTCTCTTCACTCTCCCCCACACACGCTCTTCACTCTCCCCCGCACACGTGCTCTCTTCACTCTCCCCCGCACGCGCTCTTTACTCTCCCCCGCACACGCGCTCTCTTCAATCTCCCCTGCACACGCGGGCTCTTCACTCTCCCCTGCACACGCTCTTCACTCTCCCCCGCACAAGCGCTCTCTTCACTCTCCCCCGCACACGCCCTTCACTCTACCCCGTACACGCGCTCTCTTCATTTTGCCCCGCACACGCTCTTCACTCTCCCGCACACACGCGCTCTCTTCCCTCTCCCCCACACACGCGCTCTCTTCACTCCCCCCGCACACGCTCTTCACTCTCCCCCGCACGCGTGCTCTTCACTCTCCACCGCATGCGCGCGCTCTTCACTCTCCCCCACACATGCTCTTCACTCTCCCCCGCACAAGCGCTCTCTTCACTCTCCCCCGCACACGCTCTTCACTCTCCCCCGCATGCGTGCTCTTCACTCTCCACCGCATGCGCGCTCTCTTCACTCTCCCCCGCACATGCTCTTCACTCTCCCCCGCACACTCTCTTCCCTCTCCCCCACACACGCGCTCTCTTCACTCCCCCCGCACACGCTCTTCACTCTCCCCCGCATGCGTGCTCTTCACTCTCCACCGCACGCGCACTCTCTTCACTCTCCCCCGCACACGCGCTCTCTTCACTCTTCCCCGCACACGCTCTTCACTCTCCCCTGCACACGCGCTCTCCTCACTCTCCCCCGCACATGCTCTTCACTCTCCCCCGCACACGCTCTTCACTCTGCCCCGCACACACGATCTTCACTCTCCCCAGCACGTGCTCTTCACTCTCCCCCGCACGCGGTCTTCACTCACCCCCACAACCGCTCTTCACTCTCCCCCGCACACGTGCTCTCTTCAGTCTCTCCCGCACACGCGCTCTCTTCACTCTCCCCCGCACACGCACTCTCTTCACTCTCCCCCGCACACGCGCTCTCTTCAATCTCCCCCGCACACGCGCTGTCTTCACTCTCCCCCGCACACGCATTTCACTCTCCTCCACGCGCGGTCTCTTCACTCTCCCCCGCACACGCGCTCTCTTCAATCTCCCCCGCAAACGCGCTCTCTTCACTCTCCCCCGCACACGCATTTCACTCTCCTCCACGCGCGCTCTCGTCAATCTCCCCCGCACACGCGCTCTCTTCACTCTCCCCCGCACACGCATTTCACTCTCCTCCACGCGCGCTCTCTTCACTCTCCCCCGCACACGCTATTCACTCTCCCCCGCACACACGCTCTTCACTCACCCCCGCGCACATGCTCATCACTCTCCCACGCACACACGCTCTCTTCACTCTCCCGCACACACGCGCTCTCTTCACTCTCCCCCGCACACGCTCTTCACTCTCCCCCGCACACGCTCTTTTCACTCTCCCCCACACGCGCGCTCTTCACTCTTCCCCGCACACGTGCTCTCTTCAGTCTCTCCCGCACACGCGCTCTCTTCACTCTCCCCCGCACACGCGCTCTCTTCACTCTCCCCCGCACACGCGCTCTCTTCACTCTCCCCCGCACACGCATTTCACTCTCCTCCACGCGCGCTCTCTTCACTCTCCCCCGCACACACGCTCTTCACTCTCCCCCGCACACATGCTCTCTTCACTCTCCCCCGCACATGCTCTTCACTCTCCCCAGCACACGCGCTCTCTTCACTCTCACCCACACACGCTCTTCACTCTCCCCCGCACACACGCTCTCTTCACACTCCCCCGCACATGCTCTTCACTCTCCCCAGCACACACGCCCTCTTCACTCTCACCCACAAACGCTCTTAACTCTCCCCCGCACACACTCTTCACACTCCCCCGCACACGCGCTCTCTTCACTCTCCCCCGCACACGCGCTCTCTTCACTCTCCCCCGCACACGCTCTTCACTCTCCCCCGCACATGCTCTCTCTTCACTCTCCCCCGCATACGCTCTCTCTTCACTCTCCCCCGCACACGCTCTTCCCTCTCCCCCGCACACGCTCGTCACTCTCCCCCGCACACGCTCTTCACTCTCCCCCGCACACGCGCTCTCTTCACTCTCCCCCGCACACGCTATTCACTCTCCCCCGCACACACGCTCTTCACTCACGCCCGCGCACATGCTCATCACTCTCCCACGCACACACGCTCTCTTCACTCTCCCGCACACACGCGCTCTCTTCACTCTCCCCCGCACACGCTCTTCACTCTCCCCCGCACACACACTTCACTCTCCCCCGCACACGCTCTTCACTCTCCCCCGCACACGCTCTTTTCACTCTCACCCACACGCGCGCTCTTCACTCTTCCCCGCACGCGCGCTCTCTTCACTCTCCCCCGCACACACGCTCTTCACTCTCCCCCGCACACATGCTCTCTTCACTCTCCCCCGCACACGCTCTTCACTCTCCCCAGCACACGCGCTCTCTTCACTCTCACCCACACACGCTCTTCACTCTCCCCCGCACACACGCTCTCTTCACACTCCCCCGCACATGCTCTTCACTCTCCCCAGCACACACGCCCTCTTCACTCTCACCCACAAACGCTCTTATCTCTCCCCCGCACACACTCTTCACTCTCCCCCGCACACGCTCTTCACTCTCCCCCGCACATGCTCTCTCTTCACTCTCCCCCGCATACGCTCTCTCTTCACTCTCCCCCGCACACGCTCTTCCCTCTCCCCTGCACACGCTCGTCACTCTCCCCCGCACACGCTCTTCACTCTCCCCCGCACACGCGCTCTCTTCACTCTCCCCCGCACACGCTCTTCACTCTCCCCCGCACACGCACTCTCTTCACTCTCACCCGCACACACGCTCTCTTCACTCTCCCCCACACACGCGCTCTCTTCACTCTCCCCAGCACACACTCTTCACTCTCCCCCGCACATGTGCTCTCTTCACTCTCCCCCGCACACACGCTCTTCACTCACCCCCGCGCACATGCTCTTCACTTTCCCACGCACACACGCTCTCTTCACTCTCCCGCACACACGCGCTCTCTTCACTCTCCCCCGCACACGCTCTTCACTCTCCCCCGCACACACACTTCACTCTCCCCCGCACACGCTCTTCACTCTCCCCCGCACACGCTCTTTTCACTCTCCCCCTCATGCGCGCTCTTCACTCTTCCCCGCACGCGCGCTCTCTTCACTCTCCCCCGCACACGCTCTTCACTCTCCCCCGCACATGCTCTCTCTTCACTCTCCCCCGCACATGCTCTCTCTTCACTCTCCCCCGCATACGCTCTTCCCTCTCCCCCGCACACGCTCGTCACTCACCCCGCACACGCTCTTCACTCTCCCCCGCACTCGCGCTCTCTTCAATCTCCCCCGCACACGCGCTCTCTTCACTCTCCCCCGCACACGCGCTCTCTTCACTCTCCCCCGCACACGCGCTCTCTTCACTCTCCCCCGCACGTGCTCTCTCTTCACACTCCCTTCGCACATGCTCTTCACTCTCCCCCGCACACTCTCTTCACTCTCATCCGCACACGCGCTCTCTTCACTATCCCGCGCACACGCCCTTCACTCTCCCCCGCACACGCGCTCTCTTCACTCTCCCCTGCACACGCGCTCTCTTCAATCTACCCCACACACGCGCTCTCTTCACTCTCCCCCGCACACGCTCTCTCTTCACGCTCCCCCGCACACGCTCTCTCTTCACTATCCCCCGCACACGCTCTTCACTCTCCCCCACACACTCTCTTGCCTCTCCCCCACATACGCGCTCTCTTCACTCTCCCCCACACACGCTCTCACTCTCCCCCACACACGCTCTTCACTCTCCCCTGCACACGCTCTTCACTCTCCCCCACACACGCTCTTCACTTTCCCGTGCACACGCGCTCTCTTCACTCTCCCCCGCACACGCGCTCTCTTCACTCTCCCCCGCATGTGCTCTCTCTTCACTCTCCCCCGCACACACTCTTCACTCTCCCCCGCACACTCTCTTCACTCTCATCCACACACGCGCTCTCTTCACTATCCCCCGCACATGCCCTTCACTCTCCCCCGCACACGCGCTCTCTTCACTCTCCCCTGCACACGCGCTCTCTTCAATCTCACCCACACACGCGCTCTCTTCACTCTCCCCCGCACACGCGCTCTCTTCACGCTCCCCCACACACGCTCTCTCTTCACTATCCCCCGCACACGCTCTTCACTCTCCCCCGCACACTCTCTTCCCTCTCCCCCACACACGCGCTCTCTTCACTCCCCCCGCACACGCTCTTCACTCTCCCCCGCATGCGTGCTCTTCACTCTCCACCGCATGCGCACTCTCTTCACTCTCCCCCGCACACGCGCTCTCTTCACTCTCCCCCGCACACGCTCTTCACTCTCCCCCGCACACGCGCTCTCCTCACTCTCCCCCGCACATGCTCTTCACTCTCCCCCGCACACGCTCTTCAATCTGCCCCGCACACACGATCTTCACTCTCCCCAGCACGTGCTCTTCACTCTCCCCCGCACGCGGTCTTCACTCACCCCCTCAACCGCTCTTCACTCTCCCCCGCACACGTGCTCTCTTCAGTCTCTCCCGCACACGTGCTCTCTTCACTCTCCCCCGCACAAGCGCTCTCTTCACTCTCCCCCGCACACGCGCTCTCTTCACTCTCCCCCGCACACGCGCTCTCTTCAATCTCCCCCGCACACGCGCTCTCTTCACTCTCCCCCGCACACGCATTTCACTCTCCTCCACGCGCGCTCTCTTCACTCTCCCCCGCACACGCTATTCATTCTCCCCCGCACACACGCTCTTCACTCACCCCCGCGCACATGCTCATCACTCTCCCACGCACACACGCTCTCTTCACTCTCCCGCACACACGCGCTCTCTTCACTCTCCCGCACACACGCGCTCTCTTCACTCTCCCCCGCACACGCTCTTCACTCTCCCCCGCACACACACTTCACTCTCCCCCGCACACGCTCTTCACTCTCCCCCGCACACGCTCTTTTCACTCTCCCCCTCATGCGCGCTCTTCACTCTTCCCCGCACGCGCGCTCTCTTCACTCTCCCCCGCACACGCTCTTCACTCTCCCCCGCACATGCTCTCTCTTCACTCTCCCCCGCATACGCTCTCTCTTCACTCTCCCCCGCACACGCTCTTCCCTCTCCCCCGCACACGCTCGTCACTCACCCCGCACACGCTCTTCACTCTCCCCCGCACACGCGCTCTCTTTAATCTCCCCCGCACACGCGCTCTCTTCACTCTCCCCCGCACACGTGCTCTCTTCACTCTCCCCCGCACACGCGCTCTCTTCACTCTCCCCCGCACGTGCTCTCTCTTCACACTCCCTTCGCACATGCTCTTCACTCTCCCCCGCACACTCTCTTCACTCTCATCCGCACACGCGCTCTCTTCACTATCCCGCGCACACGCCCTTCACTCTCCCCCGCACACGCGCTCTCTTCACTCTCCCCTGCACACGCGCTCTCTTCAATCTACCCCACACACGCGCTCTCTTCACTCTCCCCCGCACACGCTCTCTCTTCACGCTCCCCCGCACACGCTCTCTCTTCACTATCCCCCGCACACGCTCTTCACTCTCCCCCACACACTCTCTTGCCTCTCCCCCACATACGCGCTCTCTTCACTCTCCCCCACACACGCTCTCACTCTCCCCCACACACGCTCTTCACTCTCCCCCGCACACGCTCTTCACTCTCCCCCACACACGCTCTTCACTCTCCCGTGCACACGCGCTCTCTTCACTCTCCCCCGCACACGCGCTCTCTTCACTCTCCCCCGCATGTGCTCTCTCTTCACTCTCCCCCGCACACACTCTTCACTCTCCCCCGCACACTCTCTTCACTCTCATCCACACACGCGCTCTCTTCACTATCCCCCGCACATGCCCTTCACTCTTCCCGCACACGCGCTCTCTTCACTCTCCCCTGCACACGCGCTCTCTTCAATCTCACCCACACACGCGCTCTCTTCACTCTCCCCCGCACACGCGCTCTCTTCACGCTCCCCCACACACGCTCTCTCTTCACTATCCCCCGCACACGCTCTTCACTCTCCCCCGCACACTCTCTTCCCTCTCCCCCACACACGCGCTCTCTTCACTCCCCCCGCACACGCTCTTCACTCTCCCCCGCATGCGTGCTCTTCACTCTCCACCGCATGCGCACTCTCTTCACTCTCCCCCGCACACGCGCTCTCTTCACTCTCCCCTGCACACGCTCTTCACTCTCCCCCGCACACGCGCTCTCCTCACTCTCCCCCGCACATGCTCTTCACTCTCCCCCGCACACGCTCTTCACTCTGCCCCGCACACACGATCTTCACTCTCCCCAGCACGTGCTCTTCACTCTCCCCCGCACGCGGTCTTCACTCACCCCCTCAACCGCTCTTCACTCTCCCCCGCACACGTGCTCTCTTCACTCTCCCCCGCACACGCTCTTCACTCTCCCCAGCACACGCGCTCTCTTCACTCTCACCCACACACGCTCTTCACTCTCCCCCGCACACACGCTCTCTTCACACTCCCCCGCACATGCTCTTCACTCTCCCCAGCACACACGCCCTCTTCACTCTCACCCACAAACGCTCTTAACTCTCCCCCGCACACACTCTTCACACTCCCCCGCACACGCGCTCTCTTCACTCTCCCCCGCACACGCGCTCTCTTCACTCTCCCCCGCACACGCTCTTCACTCTCCCCCGCACATGCTCTCTCTTCACTCTCCCCCGCATACGCTCTCTCTTCACTCTCCCCCGCACACGCTCTTCCCTCTTCCCCGCACACGCTCGTCACTCTCCCCCGCACACGCTCTTCACTCTCCCCCGCACACGCGCTCTCTTCACTCTCCCCCGCACACGCTCTTCACTCTCCCCCGCACACGCACTCTCTTCACTCTCACCCGCACACACGCTCTCTTCACTCTCCCCCACACACGCGCTCTCTTCACTCTCCCCAGCACACACTCTTCACTCTCCCCCGCACATGTGCTCTCTTCACTCTCCCCCGCACACACGCTCTTCACTCACCCCCGCGCACATGCTCATCACTCTCCCACGCACACACGCTCTCTTCACTCTCCCGCACACACGCGCTCTCTTCACTCTCCCCCGCACACGCTCTTCACTCTCCCCCGCACACACACTTCACTCTCCCCCGCACACGCTCTTCACTCTCCCCCGCACACGCTCTTTTCACTCTCCCCCTCATGCGCGCTCTTCACTCTTCCCCGCACGCGCGCTCTCTTCACTCTCCCCCGCACACGCTCTTCACTCTCCCCCGCACATGCTCTCTCTTCACTCTCCCCCGCATACGCTCTCTCTTCACTCTCCCCCGCACACGCTCTTCCCTCTCCCCCGCACACGCTCGTCACTCACCCCGCACACGCTCTTCACTCTCCCCCGCACACGCGCTCTCTTCAATCTCCCCCGCACATGCGCTCTCTTCACTCTCCCCCGCACACGCGCTCTCTTCACTCTCCCCCGCACACGCGCTCTCTTCACTCTCCCCCGCAGGTGCTCTCTCTTCACACTCCCTTCGCACATGCTCTTCACTCTCCCCCGCACACTCTCTTCACTCTCATCCGCACACGCGCTCTCTTCACTATCCCGCGCACACGCCCTTCACTCTCCCCCGCACACGCGCTCTCTTCACTCTCCCCTGCACACGCGCTCTCTTCAATCTACCCCACACACGCGCTCTCTTCACTCTCCCCCGCACACGCTCTCTCTTCACGCTCCCCCGCACACGCTCTCTCTTCACTATCCCCCGCACACGCTCTTCACTCTCCCCCACACACTCTCTTGCCTCTCCCCCACATACGCGCTCTCTTCACTCTCCCCCACACACGCTCTCACTCTCCCCCACACACGCTCTTCACTCTCCCCTGCACACGCTCTTCACTCTCCCCCACACACGCTCTTCACTTTCCCGTGCACACGCGCTCTCTTCACTCTCCCCCGCACACGCGCTCTCTTCACTCTCCCCCGCATGTGCTCTCTCTTCACTCTCCCCCGCACACACTCTTCACTCTCCCCCGCACACTCTCTTCACTCTCATCCACACACGCGCTCTCTTCACTATCCCCCGCACATGCCCTTCACTCTCCCCCGCACACGCGCTCTCTTCACTCTCCCCTGCACACGCGCTCTCTTCAATCTCACCCACACACGCGCTCTCTTCACTCTCCCCCGCACACGCGCTCTCTTCACGCTCCCCCACACACGCTCTCTCTTCACTATCCCCCGCACACGCTCTTCACTCTCCCCCGCACACTCTCTTCCCTCTCCCCCACACACGCGCTCTCTTCACTCCCCCCGCACACGCTCTTCACTCTCCCCCGCATGCGTGCTCTTCACTCTCCACCGCATGCGCACTCTCTTCACTCTCCCCCGCACACGCGCTCTCTTCACTCTCCCCCGCACACGCTCTTCACTCTCCCCCGCACACGCGCTCTCCTCACTCTCCCCCGCACATGCTCTTCTTTCTCCCCCGCACACGCTCTTCACTCTGCCCCGCACACACGATCTTCACTCTCCCCAGCACGTGCTCTTCACTCTCCCCCGCACGCGGTCTTCACTCACCCCCTCAACCGCTCTTCACTCTCCCCCGCACACGTGCTCTCTTCAGTCTCTCCCGCACACGTGCTCTCTTCACTCTCCCCCGCACACGCGCTCTCTTCACTCTCCCCCGCACACGCGCTCTCTTCAATCTCCCCCGCACACGCGCTCTCTTCACTCTCCCCCGCACACGCATTTCACTCTCCTCCACGCGCGCTCTCTTCACTCTCCCCCGCACACGCTATTCATTCTCCCCCGCACACACGCTCTTCACTCACCCCCGCGCACATGCTCATCACTCTCCCACGCACACACGCTCTCTTCACTCTCCCGCACACACGCGCTCTCTTCACTCTCCCGCACACACGCGCTCTCTTCACTCTCCCCCGCACACGCTCTTCACTCTCCCCCGCACACACACTTCACTCTCCCCCGCACACGCTCTTCACTCTCCCCCGCACACGCTCTTTTCACTCTCCCCCTCATGCGCGCTCTTCACTCTTCCCCGCACGCGCGCTCTCTTCACTCTCCCCCGCACACGCTCTTCACTCTCCCCCGCACATGCTCTCTCTTCACTCTCCCCCGCATACGCTCTCTCTTCACTCTCCCCCGCACACGCTCTTCCCTCTCCCCCGCACACGCTCGTCACTCACCCCGCACACGCTCTTCACTCTCCCCCGCACACGCGCTCTCTTCAATCTCCCCCGCACACGCGCTCTCTTCACTCTCCCCCGCACACGCGCTCTCTTCACTCTCCCCCGCACACGCGCTCTCTTCACTCTCCCCCGCACGTGCTCTCTCTTCACACTCCCTTCGCACATGCTCTTCACTCTCCCCCGCACACTCTCTTCACTCTCATCCGCACACGCGCTCTCTTCACTATCCCGCGCACACGCCCTTCACTCTCCCCCGCACACGCGCTCTCTTCACTCTCCCCTGCACACGCGCTCTCTTCAATCTACCCCACACACGCGCTCTCTTCACTCTCCCCCGCACACGCTCTCTCTTCACGCTCCCCCGCACACGCTCTCTCTTCACTATCCCCCGCACACGCTCTTCACTCTCCCCCACACACTCTCTTGCCTCTCCCCCACATACGCGCTCTCTTCACTCTCCCCCACACACGCTCTCACTCTCCCCCACACACGCTCTTCACTCTCCCCTGCACACGCTCTTCACTCTCCCCCACACACGCTCTTCACTCTCCCGTGCACACGCGCTCTCTTCACTCTCCCCCGCACACGCGCTCTCTTCACTCTCCCCCGCATGTGCTCTCTCTTCACTCTCCCCCGCACACACTCTTCACTCTCCCCCGCACACTCTCTTCACTCTCATCCACACACGCGCTCTCTTCACTATCCCCCGCACATGCCCTTCACTCTCCCCCGCACACGCGCTCTCTTCACTCTCCCCTGCACACGCGCTCTCTTCAATCTCACCCACACACGCGCTCTCTTCACTCTCCCCCGCACACGCGCTCTCTTCACGCTCCCCCACACACGCTCTCTCTTCACTATCCCCCGCACACGCTCTTCACTCTCCCCCGCACACTCTCTTCCCTCTCCCCCACACACGCGCTCTCTTCACTCCCCCCGCACACGCTCTTCACTCTCCCCCGCATGCGTGCTCTTCACTCTCCACCGCATGCGCACTCTCTTCACTCTCCCCCGCACACGCGCTCTCTTCACTCTCCCCTGCACACGCTCTTCACTCTCCCCCGCACACGCGCTCTCCTCACTCTCCCCCGCACATGCTCTTCACTCTCCCCCGCACACGCTCTTCACTCTGCCCCGCACACACGATCTTCACTCTCCCCAGCACGTGCTCTTCACTCTCCCCCGCACGCGGTCTTCACTCACCCCCTCAACCGCTCTTCACTCTCCCCCGCACACGTGCTCTCTTCAGTCTCTCCCGCACACGTGCTCTCTTCACTCTCCCCCGCACACGCGCTCTCTTCACTCTCCCCCGCACACGCGCTCTCTTCAATCTCCCCCGCACACGCGCTCTCTTCACTCTCCCCCGCACACGCATTTCACTCTCCTCCACGCGCGCTCTCTTCACTCTCCCCCGCACACGCTATTCATTCTCCCCCGCACACACGCTCTTCACTCACCCCCGCGCACATGCTCATCACTCCCCCACGCACACACGCTCTCTTCACTCTCCCGCACACACGCGCTCTCTTCACTCTCCCCCGCACACGCTCTTCACTCTCCCCCGCACACACACTTCACTCTCCCCCGCACACGCTCTTCACTCTCCCCCGCACACGCTCTTTTCACTCTCCCCCTCATGCGCGCTCTTCACTCTTCCCCGCACGCGCGCTCTCTTCACTCTCCCCCGCACACACGCTCTTCACTCTCCCCCGCACACATGCTCTCTTCACTCTCCCCCGCACACGCTCTTCACTCTCCCCAGCACACGCGCTCTCTTCACACTCCCCCGCACATGCTCTTCACTCTCCCCAGCACACACGCCCTCTTCACTCTCACCCACAAACGCTCTTAACTCTCCCCCGCACACACTCTTCACACTCCCCCGCACACGCGCTCTCTTCACTCTCCCCCGCACACGCGGTCTCTTCACTCTCCCCCGCACACGCTCTTCACTCTCCCCCGCACATGCTCTCTCTTCACTCTCCCCCGCATACGCTCTCTCTTCACTCTCCCCCGCACACGCTCTTCCCTCTCCCCCGCACACGCTCGTCACTCTCCCCCGCACACGCTCTTCACTCTCCCCCGCACACGTGCTCTCTTCACTCTCCCCCGCACACGCTCTTCACTCCGTCCCGCACACGCACTCTCTTCACTCTCACCCGCACACACGCTCTCTTCACTCTCCCCCACACACGCGCTCTCTTCACTCTCCCCAGCACACACTCTTCACTCTCCCCCGCACATGTGCTCTCTTCACTCTCCCCCGCACACACGCTCTTCACTCACCCCCGCGCACATGCTCATCACTCTCCCACGCACACACGCTCTCTTCACTCTCCCGCACACACGCGCTCTCTTCACTCTCCCCCGCACACGCTCTTCACTCTCCCCCGCACACACACTTCACTCTCCCCCGCACACGCTCTTCACTCTCCCCCGCACACGCTCTTTTCACTCTCCCCCACACGCGCGCTCTTCACTCTTCCCCGCACGCGCGCTCTCTTCACTCTCCCCCGCACACACGCTCTTCACTCTCCCCCGCACACATGCTCTCTTCACTCTCCCCCGCACACGCTCTTCACTCTCCCCAGCACACGCTTTTCGCTCTCCCCCGCACACGCTCTTCACTCTCCCCCGCACACTGTCTTCCCTCGCCCCCACACACGCGCTCCCTTCACTCCCCCCCGCACACGCTCTTCACTCTCCCCCGCACGCGTGCTCTTCACTCTCCACCGCATGCGCGCTCTCTTCACTCCCCCCGAACATGCTCTTCACTCTCCCCCGCACGCGTGCTCTTCACTCTCCACCGCATGCGCGCTCTCTTCATTCTCCCCCGCACACGCGCTCTCT